>NC_082715.1:126492910-126792910 GCF_030144855.1 Hypanus sabinus | reverse complement strand
CATAGCATCCCATTTGGACAGCTGGTTTCAACACAGCCTCAACCAGCCTGCTAAAATCTCTTCCCTGGTATCAAGTGCCCAGAATAAATCAAGTGTAGGAACTTTGGAGAGGCTCCAAATGAAGTTGGGCATCACATTCCAAAAATTCTACAAGGGTTCTGCAATGGATTGGAATCTCCAAACGACTGGTGCAACTGGCTGAGACAAGCTATTTGTGTGGTGATATCACACAACATCACAAAGTAGATCAATGCAGTCTCTAATTTTCAATTAAGTTCAAAAATGCACTTACTGTACATAGAAATAAGGAGCAGGTTAAAGCCAAATACAGCCCCTTTACAGGATCCTATAAGGTTAACGGCATTTTCTGAATATTGGTCCAGATCCACTTTATGACCCAACCCCCTTGATCCTCAATTCCACCATCATCTGAAACGTCTGTTTGTTTCAGCCTTTGGGTATTATTGTAGTTATAACGAAAGATTGAACAGGTTAGGACTTTATTTCTTTGAAGGTAGAAGATTGAGGGAAGATTTTATAGAGGTATACAAAACTATGTGGAGTATAGATAGAATAAAAACAAGCAGGCATTTTCCACTGAGGTCGGGTGGCACTGCAAGCAGAGATAATGAGTTAAGGGTAAAAGGTGAAAAATTTAAGGGGAACATGAGTGGAAACTTCTTCATTCAGATGATTGTGAGAGCATGGAATGAGCTGCCAGTGCAAGTGGTTCATGCAAACTTGATTTCAGCATTTAAGAGAGGTTTGGATAAGTACATGATGGCAGGGGTATGGTCTGCACACAGGTCAATGGGACTAGGCAGGTTAAATGGTTCAGCATGGACTAGATGAGCCAAAAGGCCAGTTTCTGTGCTGTAGCTTTCTACATGATTCTAATTAATGGCTCTTCTCTCACAACCTGCTTGGGTGGAGAGTTTCAAGTATTTAGAACACGCAAGGAGGGATCCTTTTTTCCCTCAAGTCAGCCTTAAATGGGTGCAACACATAACCCACTGGAGGAACTCAGCAGGCTGAGCAGCAGCTTCAAGAGGAGATGAATTTCATATTTCGGGTCCTGATGCAGGATTTGAAGCCTAATTGCGACCAATTCCTTTCCTCCCGTGGATGCCGCTCAACCCCTGAGGTCCTCTAGAAGATTATTTGCTGACCTGATTCCAGCACTTACAGTTTTTGAGTCTGCTTAAATGGGTCTCCTTTTGTTGAGATCATTGCTCCTTACTTGGGGTAAGATTTAGTGAGGGTGTGATGTGATGTGATGTACTCTCTGCTACAAATTCAGTAGGAAACAGTCTTTGGAGGTTTGTTAAGGCAAGTCACTGAGATGGAATAGAGCAGGGGTTCCCAGCCTGGGGTCCTGGACCCCTCAGTTAATGGCAGGGGTCCATGGCATAAAAAAGGTTGGGAACCCCTGGAACAGAGGAAGCATAACTCTTCAATCAACTTGGATACAGCTGACCTCAGAAGATTTTACATTAATATTGGGCAGCCAAATTAATACATTTCCTTCCTATCAGCGGATTTTTAATATACAAAGGCCATACAGAACATTTAGAAACTGTTAACTTCTGCCACAGTCAGTCTGTGTCAAGGGAAAGCTGCAGCAGGAAGATCATCAGAATTCTGAGCGAGGTGGCCTTTTCATCAGCCGCCATTTTGAGAACAGTATCGTCCATTAACGCTGTCGGCTGTTCAGTCCTACTGAGCCAATAGCTGAGGATTAGCTGCTGGCCTCAGCACCCATGGGCTACCGTGTGCCAATAATTCACCGGAACCCAATCAGCACTGACTGCCCAAGAGCAGAATATCAACCATGTTCCTCTTAATTCTTTCTAAGTGAATTTAGAAGAGAGTTGCCATTGTACCTGTCTTAACCACTTCTTCTGGCAGTGTATTTCATATACCTACCATCCTCTGCATGAAAAATAATGCCTCTCCAGAATCCTTTCGAACCTCTGCCTTCTCAACACTTAAAACCTAGGCTTTCTGTGAAAAATGCTGAGTGCATTCAGAATCAGAATCAGGTTTAATATCACCGGCACATGTTGTGAAATTTGTTAACTTTGTGGCAAGGCACAATGGAACACATGATAATAGAGAGAAACATCTGTGAATTAGAGTCAGTATATATATGTATATAAAATAGTTAAATTAAGTAAGAGGTGAGGTAGTGTTCATGGGTTCAATGTCCATTTAGAAATCAGATGGCAGAGAGGAAGAAGCTGTTCTTGATTCGCTGAGTGTGTGCCCTCAGGCTCATGTGCCTCCACCCTGTATTAACCCTGTCTACGCCACTCATGATTTTATATATTTCTGGAAGAAGAGTTTTTATTTTTTTATTTAGTTAGAGATACATCATGGAACAGGCTGTTCCGGCCCTTCGATCTGTGTATTTATGGTGGGAATTAATAGGAACCTGAAGGGCAACATTTACCTACACAAAGGAATTGCTATTAATGCATTGAAACAGACATTTGGATAGGTACATGGACAGGAGATGATTTAAGGGATCTAGGCCAAATGTGAGCAAATGGCACTACGTTAGATGAGCACTTTGGTCAGTGATGCACCATCAATAACTCTCGGAGACTTGAGGCGAGATATAGGCTTTATTGTCTGGAAGAAAGAACAAGCAGCAATTGACCACCACACTGCATCCTGGAGACTGAGGCCAGGGCTGTGTCTCCAATCACCTTTATACCGGGGTCCGTGGGAGGAGCCATGGGAGCAGTCAGCAGAGGGGGGCATGTCCAGACAGGTATATGTAGTTCACCACAGTCAGCATGGGAAAATTGGGCTGAATGGTCTCTCTCTCTCTGTGCTAAATGACTTATGACTCTCCTGTGTCTTCCTGTGACACAACTAGCACTCACTGATGCTGATAGAAGTTGCCAAAGACTTGACACTTTGAACTTAAAAACACAGGCAGGTAGGGTGAAAGCACTATTTACACTTACTCCTTGAGATTTTTACTGTATATGATAGGTTAAGTGAACTCATCCTTTTCTCCCTGGAGCAACGGAGGATGAGAGGTGACCTGATAGAGGTGTATAAGATGATGAGAGGCATTGATCGTGTGGATTGTCAGAGGCTTTTTCCCAGGGCTGAAATGGCTGCCACAAGAGGGCACAGGTTTAAGGTGCTGGGGAGTAGGTACAGAGGTGATGTCAGGGGTAAATTTTTTACTCAGAGATTGGTGAGTGCGTGGAATGGGCTGCCAGCAATGGTGGTGGAGGGGGATATGATAGGATCTTTTAAGACACTTTTGGATAGGTACATGGAGCTTAGGAAAATAGAGGGCTATGGGTAAGCCTAGTAATTTCTAGGGTAGGGACATGTTCGGCACAACTTTGTGGGCCGAAAGGCCTGTATTGTGCTGTAGGTTTGCTACGTTTCTATGTTTTCTATGAAACCTGCACTGGGGGTAAAAGCTTTCTTCTCAACAAACATGATTCACCTCTACAAGACAAAATGTGTGGACAATCGCCTTCCTTGGATGGGAAGTTGACCTGGGCATGAAATGGGCTCTTACTGTACCTACGACAGTGAGAGCTTGTTCATTATGTAGCCAGCATGTGGTGAGAGCCGACACACAAAGCTAGGCTGGGCCTGATCACAGCACGCACCGGGTGACAGCTCTCTGTGCAATGAGGGCCATTGATTGCATGTGTAGAGAGGCACGGTGAGGAGGTCAGAGAGAGAAATTAACCCAAAATGCAATGAACAATGCAGATCTTGTGCATCTTCTGAGATCTCAGCTGTGGTTTGATTGAATACTTGAGCCTGTTTCTCCTTCAATAGTTTATATATGTTACAGGATGAACTAGCTGTGATAGCACATTGGCAGAGCATTCTGAAAAAGAATAGCAGCTTTTTTTCTCTCTCTCTCTCTCTCTCTCTCTCTCTCGCTGTAATTATATGTGTGATTGTTCCTGAAGATAGAGTAGGCACAATGCCTTCAGTTGCACAGGGTTATGCTAGTAGTCAAGGGAAATTAGTATGTACGACAAAGGAAAGGGGAAAGTGCCTGTTCCACAAATTCTCCTCAATTAACAGAGATACAAAGGTATTTAGCTCTTAATCATGATGTTGAGAAAGTTAATTACCTACCTTGGGAAATTGAAGGCTGCAGGACACAAGCCTCAGTACAGAGAGTTGAGCATAGAAACTCAGCAGACACTTAAGTGAAACCAGGAGGGAGCAGAGTACTATCTGTAGAAGTGGCTGCTCTTTGAGATATTAATTCAACACTTCCATTGTTCCCTCAGGTGGACCTAAATGTCCCAAGGTACTGTTTCAAAGAAAAGCGAAAGAGCTAATTCCACTGGCCAGGACAGAATTCATCTCTCAATCAGTATCATAAAAACAGATTACTTAGCTGTGATTATGTACAGAAAGTTATCGACTGCAGATTGTCTTCCTCTACATTACCAAAATAATTACTGTTCCAGGTGAAGCAGTGCATTAATTGTACAGGTACCTCATTAGTATATTCTGGTCATCTTTCACAATGTGGTCTTTAAATTGGGGACAACATAATGCAGGCAGCTGACTATTTGTGGGACATCTCCTGCCAGGATCTCCCAGTGTTGGCCTGTTTTCAAACTCCTTAACTCTTCTCTGTAGAACTTAAGGAACAGTTGATTAGGCACATTACAGCATTCCGGACTCAGTGCTCAGTCCAACAACTTTAAATTACATTTTTGCTCCTCCCAATGAATCATCTCTCGATCAATTTATTCACCACCACTTTCTGCATCATGCCTTTTGCTATTTACTCTGTCCTGTCCTATTTTGCAAATGTTCTCTTTAGGTCACTGTGCTCCTGAAACTTTTCCCTGAGTTGTTTTTTTTCTCCCCCAGTCCAAATAAACGGTTATAAACTTGACATGTTAATTGCTTGGAGATGTGGGTAACTGCAGATACTGAAATCTGCAGCAAGCAAAACAAAAAGCTCGAGAAACTCGAGCAAGGGGGATATTAGAGGAAGGTTTTTCACTCAGAGAGTGGTTGGTGCATGGAATGCACTGCCTGAGTCAGTGGTGGAGGCAGATACACTAGTGAAGTTTAAGAGACTACTAGACAGGTATATGGAGGAATTTAAGGTGGGGGGGTTATATGGGAGGCAGGGTTTAAGGTTCAGCACAACATTGTGGGCCGAAGGGCCTGTAATGTGCTGTACTATTCTGTGTTCTATGTTAACATAGAACATCAACTATTAACTTGGTGGGCCAGGCAGCATCTGTGGAAGGAAATGGATTGTCAGCATTTTGGGTGGAGACTGTTCATCTGGGATGAAAGAGAAGAGGGAGGTAGACAGTATAAAATAGTTTCTCTCCTAACAATCTTGCCTCAGAGCCCCTGAATGAGCATGCGGGGGCAGCCTGACAATGTTGAGCTGAAGAGCATTTAAGTAGCCACTTCAGCTCCTTTCCTCCAGGCTAACCCAGATGCTCATCAAAGCTCGTCCCATCTTCCTGCATTTCGGCCATATCCCTCGAAATCTTTCCTATCTAAGCTCGTGACCCTATATCATTGCTGCTGTTAGTGTACCTGCCTTGACTACTTCCTCTGACAGCTCATTCCATTCTCTGTGTTAAAACGTTGGCTCTCAGATTCATTTTAGATCTCTCCCCTTTCACATTAAACCATTCCCTTCCAGTTATTGATGCCCTAGCCTTATGAAAAAGGCTGTGTGCCCCTCATAATTTGGTTCACCCCTATAAAGTGGCCTCTCATCCCTATACACTCTAATGGAAACACTCCCAAAACCCACTCAACCTCTCTCCATATTTCAGTCCCTCAAGTCCTGACAACATCCTTGTAAATCCCCTCTGTACCCTTTCCAGCTCAATGATATCTTTACTATTAGCAGAGTGATCAAACTTGAGCAGAGAGGCCTCACCATCTTATAAGTGGCAACGTGACATCCCAACCACTACCGTTACTGAGGAAGCCAATGTGCCAAAACCCTTCATCAGCACCCTGTCTGGAGTGTTTCCAGTATTCCCAGTTTGTATAATTAATGAATTGTAAGATAACCATATAACAATTACAGCACGGAAACAGGCCATCTCGGCCCTTCTAGTACGTGCTGAATGCTTACTCTCACCCAGTCCCACCGACCTGCACTCAGCCCATAACCCTCCATTCCTTTCCTGTCCATGTACCTATCCAATTTCACTTTAAATGACAATATCAAATCTGCCTCTACCACTTCTACTGGAAGCTCGTTCCACACAACTACCACTCTCTGAGTAAAGAAGTTCCCCCTTGTGTTACCCCTAAACTTTTGCCCCCTAACTCTCAACTCATGTCCTCTTGTTTGAATCTCCCCTACTCTCAATGGAAAAAGCCTATCCACGTCAACTCTATCTATCCCCCTCTTAATTTTAGATACCTCTATCAAGTCCCCCCCAACCTTCTACACTCCAAAGAATAAAGACCTAATTTGTTCAACCTTTCTCTGTAACTTAGGTGCTGCAACCCAGGTAACATCCTAGTAAATCTCCTCTGTACTCTCTCTATTTTGTTGACATCTTTCCTATAATTCGGTGACCAGAACTGTACATAATACTCCAAATTCAGCCTTACCAATGCCTTGTACAATGTTAACATTACATCCCATATATCCAGGAACTCTAATAACACCATAGGACTATTTTCACCAGAGGCACTGCAGTGCTTCCGGAAAGCTGCTCACCTTCTCAAGGGCATGGAGGGGTGGCTTTGCCAGCAGCTCTCGCAGCTGAGAACACAATTTTTGAAAATGTGATGTGGCTGAATTATCAGCATAATGTAATCACATTTAAAGTAAATGTACTTTGGTGATTAAGTCAGATGTGGAATATCTCAGGGTAAGTCTTCAAGTACTCATGCAGATTATAAGAATTTAAGTTCAGTGAGTCACATGGAACACCGGCCCCTCAGCCCATCGAGCCCATGCTGCCTATCGAACACCGTACACTAGCACTGATTTGTTCTCCCCACGTTCCCATCAACTGCTCCAGATTCTTCCACTCACTTACAATCTATGGACAGTTTACTGTTGCCAATTCGCTTACGCAACCTGCATATTTTGGGGACGTGGCAGAGAACCGGAACGCCTGGAAGAAAGCCATGGGGTCACAGGGAGAAGGTGCTGACTCCACAGCTTTGAGCTTTGACCAATGGCCAATGCAGACATCGGAGGCTTAAAAGGAGGTGATTTCACTCAGGTCCACTTCCCAAGCAGGAAAAGGCAACAGTGGATTGTAGCAGCATAACTGAGCTCTCACCAGTAGCCAATCAGCATTTGGGATGGATTAGCAAGACCAAACTAAAGGAAGGCAGGGCAAGCGCAATGGCTATCATCGCAGTAATGGTCATCTGAGTGGACAGTGGAGATCTTCAGGCTTTAGCTCTTCGAGGCTTCAGTCAGAGAAAGCAAAGAAAAGAAAAGCTCAAGTTTCAGTTTTTTTTCTTCCCTTCTTTATATCTGCTCGGTTAGGACAGCTGATATGCCAGGCAAGATAGCTGAACGCTCCTCTTGTGGGATGTGGGAAGGCAGAGACACCTCCACTAACCCTGATGACTACCACTGCGAGAAGTGCATCCAGCTGCAGCTTCTAACGATTCACATTGGAGCTGGAACTGGATGAACTCCAGATCATTCAGGAGGGTGAGGGGGTGAATGATAAGACATATAGAGAGGTAGTTACACCCAAGGTGCAGGACACAGGAAACTGGACAACAATCAGGAAGAGGAAAGGGGTTAAGGAGCCAGTGAGAATATCCTTGTGGCCACCCCCCTCAACAACAGGTACTTCACCTTGGATACCATTTTGGGGGATGACCTAGGAGAGGAAAGTCACAGTGGCTGGGTCTCTGGCATTGAGTCAGCCTCTGTGGCTCAGAAAGGAAGGAGGGAGAAGAGGCATGCCATGGTGATAGGGGATTTGATAGTTAGGGGATAGTATGTTGCCTCCCGGGTGCCAGGCTCTGGGGCATCTGGGATTGAGTCCTCAGCATTCTTAAGTAGCAGGGTGATCAGCCAGAGGTTATGGTCCATGAAGGTACCAATGATATAGGCAGGATGAGTGCCAAGGTTCTGCATAGGAAGTTTGGGGAGTTAGGTGCTAAGTTAAAGGGCAGGGCCTCCAGGTTTGTGATCTCAGGATTGCTACCCGGGCCACGTGCTAGTGAGGCCAGAACTAGGAAGATTACAGAATTTAACATGTGGCTAAGGAGTTGGTGTAGGGGGAGGACATAAGATTGTTGGATCATTGGGCTCTCTTCTGGGGAAGGTGAGACCTGTACAGAGAGACAGTTTGCACCTGAAGTGGAGGAGGACTAATATCCTAGTGGGAAGGTTTGTTAATGCTGCACTGGGGAGAGTGGGGGGTGGGATTTAAACTAGAGTTCCGGAGGGATGGGAACCAGAGTGCCAGAACAGTTAGTGGAGAGGTGTAGAGACAGATGTTTGTAAGGCTTCAGACAAAGTCAGGATTCAAATGGTTGAGCATGGCGTGACTATTGTCCTGAGCTGCATATATTTCAATGCAAGAAATATCGTAGGAAAGGCAGATAAGCTCAGGGCATGGATCACCACCTGGAATTATGACATTGTAGTCATTAATGAGACTTGGTTGCAGGAGGAACAGGCCTGGCAGCTCAATATTCTGGTGACAGAGCAGGACGGATTAAAGGAGGATTACTAGTCGAGGAAAACGTTACAGCAGTGCTTTGCCATGACATCAGTGGGGCCATATTACAGCCCACCCAACAGTCCTAGGGATTTAGA
Organism: Hypanus sabinus; assembly: GCF_030144855.1. Lineage (NCBI taxonomy): Eukaryota > Metazoa > Chordata > Chondrichthyes > Myliobatiformes > Dasyatidae > Hypanus > Hypanus sabinus. The sequence continues at coordinate 126,784,110 of NC_082715.1, read as the reverse complement.
GGAACAAACTTGTGAAGAGATCACAGACTGTTACAAGAAACATAAGGTTGTTATAGTTGGTGTTTTTAAATTTCCAATATTGACTGGAATTCCCATACTGTAAAAGGACGAGATGGGATAGAGTTTAAATGTGTTCAGGGAAGTTACCTTCATCAGTACACAGAAGTCCCAACTGGAGAGTATGCAATACTGGACCTGTTATTAGGGAATAAGTTTCAAGGTAAATATGCAAAAAGAGAGGTCTGGAGATTCTAAATTGGAGAATGGCCAATTTTAATGGTATCAAAAATGATCTGGCAAGTGTGGGTTGGGACAGGCTGTTTTCTGGCAAAGGTGTAATTGGAAAGTGGGAGGCCTTCATAAGTGAAAGTTTGAGAGTAGAAAGCTTGTATTTGAATAAAAAGAATAAAAGATAAAGATAACAAGTGTAGGGAACCTTGGTTTTGAGAAGTCATTGAGGCCCTGGTTAGGAGAGAAAAGGAGGTGCATGGCAGCCTGCTATAGGCAAGTAGGAACAAATGAGATGCTTATGGAGTTTAAGAAATGCAAGAGAACACTTAAGAAAGAAATCAGGAAGGATAAAAGAAGGCATGAAGTTTCTCTAGCAGACAAGGTGAAGGAGAATCCCAAGGGAGTCTACAGATAATTTATGAGCAAAAGGATTGGAAAGGACAAAACAGGTCCTCTGGAAGATCAGAATGGTAATTCATGTGTAGAGCCGGAACAGATGGGGGAGAATTCAAATGCATTCTTTGCACCTGTACTTGCTCAGGAGATGGACGCAGAGTCTATAGAAGTGAAACAAAGCCACATCAACTTCACGGGCCCTACACAGATTACAGAGGTGGAGATGTTTGCTACCCTGAGATAAATCAGGGTGGATAAATCCCCAGGGCCTGACAAGATCCTCAGGAGGCAAGTGCAGAAATTACCAGGGCTCTAACAGAGAATATTTAAAACATTCTTAGCAACAGGGGAGATACCAGAGGATTGGAGAATAACCAGTGGTATTCCGTAGTTTTAAAAAGGCTCTAAACAGAAACCAGGAAATCATAGGCAGTTGAGTCTGACAGCAATCGTGGGAAAGTTATTGGAAGGAATTCCAAGGGATCAGTTATATAAGTATTTGGATAGGCATGTTCAAATTAAGGATAGTCAGCATGGCTTTGTGTGTAGTAGGTCATGTCTAACCGATCTTATAGAGTTTCCGAGGAAGTTACCAGGCAAGTGGATGAAGGCAAGGTGGTGGATGTCATGTACATGGACTTTAACAAGGCATTTGAGAAGGTCCCACAAAGGAGGCTGGTCAAGAAGGTTCAGTCAGTCAGCATTCAGGATGAGGTAGCAAATTGGATTAGGCACTGGCTTTGTGGGAGAAGCCAGAGAGTGGTAGTAGAGGGTTGCCTCTCTGCCTGGAGGCCTGTGACTAGTGGTGCGCCACACGGAGTGTTGCTGTATCCTTTGTTGTTTGTCATCTATATCAATCATCTGGATGATAATGTGATTAATTGGATCAGTAAATCTGTGGATGACACCAAGGTTGGGGGTGCAGTGGACAGTGAAGAAGGCCATCATGGCTTGCAGAGGGATCTGCATCAGCCGGGAAAGTGGGCTGAAAAGTGGCAGAAGGAATTTAATGCAGACAAGTGTGAGGTCTTGCACTTTGATAGGACCGACCGGAGTAGGTCTTACACAGTTAGTGGTAGGGCACTGAGGAGTGTGGTAGAACAAAGAGATCCGGGAATGCAGGTACGTAATTCGTTGAAAATGGTGTCACAGGTAGATGGGGTCATACAGAAAGCTTTTGGCACATTGGTTTTCATAAATTGATGTATTGAGTACAGGAGATGGGATGTCATGTTGAATTTGGAGTATTGTGTGCAATTGGTCACCTACCTACAGGAAAGCTGTAATCAAGTTTGAAAGAGTGCACTGAAAACTTACAATTATACTGCTGGGTCTGGAGGACGTGAGTTATATGGAAAAACTGAATGTTAGGACTGTACTCTTTAGAACATAGAAGTCTAACAGGAGATTTGATCGAGGTATACAAAATTATGAGGAGTATAATAGGGTATATGTAAGCAGGTTTTTTCCACTGAGGTTGGGTAGGACTACAGCAGAGGTTATGGGTTAAGGATGAAAGGTGAGAAGTTTAAGGGGAACATGACGAGAAACTCCTTCACTCAGAGGATCGTGAGAGTGTGGAATGAGCTTCTAACACGTATGGTGCTCAATTTCAACGTTTAAGGGAAGTTTGGGTAGGTACAGTACATAGATCATTGGGATGTGGTGCAAGTCAATGGAGCAGGCAGCTTAAATAGCTTTGGCACGGACTGGATGGGTTGAAGGGCCTGTTTCTGTTCTGTACCTCTCCATGGCTCTCTGATTCCACACTCAGCAACTGAAGTCAGAATTGAAACCGGGTTGCTGGAGTTCTGATCCAGCACTTGCTCCACTCTGCAATCCTAAAGCTGCCCAGGTCAGATTGTCCGCTCACGGATCTCTGATCCTCAATCCCAGACATCAAGTACAAATCAATGGTTCCTTGAACCATGCAAAAATCTGTAATGAATGGTAACTCTGTACAATTTTGCCTCTACCGTACTTGCAGTCTTTACTATTGAACTCACAACAGTGAGGTAAGCACTGGTGAGGCCTCGACTGGAGTATTGTGAGCACTTCTGGGCCCCTTCTCTAAGAAAGGAGCAGTTGACATTGGAGTGGGTTCAAAGAAGGTTCACAAAAATGATTCTGGGATTGAAAGGCTTGTCATATTCCATGATTGATGGCTTTGGGCTCACTAGAATTCAGAAGAAAAAGGGGTGAACTCATTGAAACCTATCGAATCTTGAAAGGTCTTGATAGAGTGGATGTAGAGAGGATGTTTCTTATAATGTTGGGGGGGGTGGAGTTTAAGACCAGGGGGCACAGCCCTAGAATAGAGGAGCATCCTTTTAGAATGGAGATGAGGGGTAATTTCTTTAGCCAGAAAACGTACTCATTGCCCCAGACGGCTGTGGAGCCAAATCACTGGGTATGTTTAATGCAGAGGTTGATAGATTCTTGATTAGACAGGACATGAAGGGATACAGGGAGAAGGCAGGAGATTGGGGCTGAGAGAGAAAATGGATTGACTGTGATGAAATGGTGGAGCAGGCTCGATGGGCCAAATGGCCTAATTCTGCTCCTGTATTGTATGGTCTCAAGGGAAACATAGGGTTAATAGTGAAAAGTGCTGCTGAGGCAATTTATCATCTTTAATCCTGAAGAATGGAAAATAAGGCAAAATGTGTCAAATGGCCTCCTCCTACTTCTATGCCTTAGGCTCTGTGACTGTCTCTTATTCACAAGAACGCAAGCACACGCAGTCTTGCATTCACACATTCACACTCGTGGTTACACACGGGCACTTACACACTCACAGATGATCCCGCAGACAGGCACATATACATGTGAGCATGTGAGTGCATGCTTTCTCACACACTCATACACGTGAGAAAACTACCAAGATGAATGTTCACTTTCCCAAAGTGTTATTAGTTTGTCACTATAGAAACAGAAGACAGCTCTGCTCTAACGATTACACTGCCAGCTACCTATTTATATTCTTCGTACTCAGAGGCAGATTGCATGCTACGTCCTAGGTTACACTGATAACTATTGGCAACAAGATACCATTGTGTATTTGCGTTTCAGAAAGCTTCTGACCACATATTACCCTCCCCAATAAGACTGTCTGCTTCCACCTCCATAACTTTCTCGCGTGCTGACCTAACCTCAAGCTCAGTTGTTGCTGAAGCTCCCATCCAGTCCTTTGTTACATTGAGACTAGGCTCTTCAAAACAGTGTTGAGCCACCTCTTTCATTCAACCCTCTACTGATATGAGATCCTCTAAACACTGCTACCCAAGCCGTAACTCGAAATGAACCCATCAGTCATGTGACTTTATTGGCTTCCTATTGGGCAGCACCTAGATTTCTGAATTCTCAACCTTAACCCAAATCGTTCCACAGGCTCTTCACCTCCACCTGCTCACCCCAGTGCCATTGCCTCTTGAGCCTTCAAAACCCTGCAGCTCTCTCAGACCTACATCCTCGATCATTCCTGAATTTTAGGATCTCCACATTGGTGTCATGCACATAACTGCCAAATGCCAAGGCTCCTGAATTCCAACGCCTTGCCTCCTGCAAACCCACCTGATCCTCTCATTTTGTATGCCTTACATTCATCATTTCCATGTTCTCTTCAAACCTCACTTGAATCAAATTCAAACAAATCAATGTGAATGGCCAGACTGCTCTAGTATCTTAGAGAAAGATAGATACTTTATTGATCCCAAAGGAAATTACAGTGTGCCAGTAGCATTGCAAGTGCACAGATATACAAATATTAGATGAGAAGTAAGAAAGAGTAAAAAATAAGTTACCTCAAACAGACTAACAGGAGGGGGTCTTCACTTCCCCAGCCATAGGTTGACCCGTTATAGAGCCTGATGGCCGAGGGTAAGAATGACCTCATATAGCACTCTTTGGAGCAGCACAGTTGTCTTAGTCTATTACTGAAAGTGCTCCTCTGTTCAGCCGAGGTGGAATACAGAAGGGGAGAAACATTGCCCAGAATTGCTAGGAATTTCCCTGGGGTCCATTGTTCTACCACAACCTCCAGTGTGTCCAGTTTGACCCCTATAACAGAACCAGTCTTTCTAATCAGTTTATCGAGCCTGTTGGCATCTCCCGCTTTGATGCCATTGCCCCAGCACACCACTGCATAGGAAATTGTAAATTGTACTGGCAACAACAGACTGGTAGAACATGTGAAGGAGAGGCCTGCACACTCCAAAGGACCTCAGTCTCCTCAGGAAGTAGAGACAACTCTGGCCCTTCTTGTACACAGCCTCTGTGTTAGTACTCCACTCAGGTCTGTCATCCAGGTTCACCCCCAGGTGCCTGTAGGTCCTCATCACATCCACATCTTCACCATCAATAGTAACAGGGAGCAGTGCAGGCTTAGTCTTCCTAAAGACCATCACCATCTCCTTTGTCTTACTGATGTTGAGCTGCTGATGATTCAGCTTGCACCATTTGACAAAGTCCTCCACCAGGCCCTGTATTCATCCTCCCGTCCTCCTTTTACACACCCAACTATTGCTGAGTCATCAAAGAATTTTTGCAGATGACATAACTCAGTTTTGTATCTAAAATCTGAGGTATACAGGGTAAAGAGGAAGGGACCCGCACTGCTGCTTACAGTCGTGTCTGACATACAGCTCTGAAGCTGCACAAACGGTGGTCTGCCTGTCAGGTAGTCCATTATCCAGAATACAATGCCTAACTGCATTGAATGGAGCATTTCCCCCAGTAATGAGTCATGTATCGTATTGAAAGCACTTGAGAAATCAAAAAACACAATCGTCACAGTGCTGTCCTGCTTATCCAAGTGGGAGTAGCCTCTGTTCAGCAGGTAAATGACAGCATCATCGGCTCCAACGTGCTCCTGGTAGGCAAACAGCAGGGGATCGAGGGCTGATCTGACCAGGGGATGAAGGTCATTCAAGACTTTCTGTTGGCCTTTCCTGAGAACTGAGACCCCACATGACGTTTTCCGCACAGTCACATATCGTCACATGTACCACAGTAGAGGAAAAACTTTAGTTCTCCAAAGGCAGTTGACAGAATGTCTTTCCAGAGGGTGAATCCTCACAAGGCATCAGGCCCTGATGGTGTACCGAGTAGGACACTGAAAACCTGTGCCAACCAACTGGGGGAGAGGGCAAGGAGATCTTCCATCTCACTGCTACAGCTGGAGGTCATCTGCTTAAAAGGGCGACAATCCTACTGGTGCCCAAGAAGGCAAGTGAGCTGCCTCAATGACTATCACTAAGATGCACTCACATTTACTGTGATAAAGTGCTTTAAGAGTTTGTTTATCGGCAGAATCATCTCCTGACTAAACAAATTACCTGGACCCACTGCAACTTGCCTATTGCCACAATAGGTCTGCAGCGGATGAAATCTTACTGACTTTCCACTTGGCCTTGGGTAAGCTGGACCTATGTCAGGCTGCCGTTTATTGATTACAGGTCAGCGTTCAACACCATCGTACCCTCAGAACTAATCAACACGTTCCAAAATGTGGGCCTCTGCACCTCCTTCCGCAAATGGATCCTTGATTTTCTCACCGGGAGACCACAGTCAGTGCAGATTGGAAATAACATTGTTTTTAAATAAAAACTAAAGAACTACTTTCCCAATGAAAGAACCAACCAGTTGCCCTCCTCCACCACCCTCCTTCTTCTGGCAGACCTCAACAATATTTCCTTCAGCTCCTCCCACCTTCTCTAGATTTGAGGGACAGCCATGGATACCTGCAAGACCCCCAGCCCTGCGTGCCCCTTTGCTGGCAAAGTGAAACAGTCCATGTTCCAAGCCTTCCCTGGTAGTGCTCCCCAACTGTTCCTCCGCTTCACTGACGACTGCATTGGTGCTGCTCTAGCCGAGCTAATCAATTTCATCGACTTTGCCTCCAGCTTCCACCCTTCCCCTTAAATTCACTCGGTCCGTTTCTGACACCTTCCTCTTCTTTCTCGATCTCTCCGAATCCGTCTCTGGAGGCAAACTGTCCATGAACATCTTTTATAAATGTATTGATGCCCACAGTTATCCTAACTTTACCCCTTCCCACCCTGTCTTTTGTAAAATGCTATTCCCTTTTCTCCGTTCCTTCTAACTTATCTACACCCATGACTGTGTGGCCAGGCACAGCTCAAGCGCTATCTATAAATTGGCCAATGACACAACTACTGTTGGTGCAATTTCAGATGGTGACAAGGAGGCATAGAGGAGTGAGATATATCAGCTGGTTGAGTGGTGTCACAGCAACCTTAGTAAGACCAAGAATTTGTTTCCAGTCCTCATCGAGGGAGCAACACTGGAGAGGATGAGCAGTTTTGATTTCCTGGGTGTCAATATCTGTGAAGATCACTCCTGGGCCCAACATATTGATGCAATTACAAAGAAGGCACAACAGTAGTTATATTTCATTAGGAGTTTGAGGAGTCTTGGCATGACATAAAAGACTCCAGCAAATTTCTACAGGTATACTGTGGAGTGTATTCTAACTGGCTGGTATGGGGGTGGGAGGCACTACAAAAGACTAGAAAAAGCTGCAGAAAGTTGCAAACTCACCCAACTCCATCATGGACACTAGCCTCCCCAGCATCGAGGACATCTTCAAAAGGCAATGCCTCAAAAAGGCTGCACCCATCATTAAGGACCACCACCACCCCCCCACCACGATCCACATCACCCAGGACATTCTCTCTTCTCATTGCTACCATCAAGCAGGAGGTACAGGAGCCTGAAAACACACAATTAATGTTTTAGGAGCAACAGTTCACCCTCTGTCAGCAGCTTTCTGAACAGAAAATGAGCCCATGTACACTACCTCACTTTTTTTTTCCTTTTTTCTTTCTTTTTTGCCATCACAGACATTTACACTACACGCTGCATCCGCAAAGGAAACAGCATTATGAAGGACCCCTCACACCCCTCATAATATCTCTTCTCCCTCCTGCAGTCAGGGAAAAGGCTCCGAAGCATTCGGGCTCTCACGACCAGACTATGTAACAGTTTCTTCCCCCAAGCCATCAGACTCCTCAATACCCGAAGCCTGGACTGACACCTTGCCCTACTGTCCTGTTTATTATTTATTGTAATGCCTGCACTGTTTTTGTGCACTTTATGCAGTCCTGGGTAGGTCTGTACTCTAGTGTAGCTTTCTCTGTGTTGCTTTTTTTATGTAGCTCAGTCTAGTTTTTGTGCTGTGTCATGTAACACCATGGTCCTGAAAAACGTTGTCTCATTTTTACTATGTACTGTACCAGCAGTTATGGTCGAAATGACAATAAAAGTGACTTAACTTTTTGCACTACTTATCTAATTCAATTTTATATATATGTATAGTAATTTATAGTTTTAACTATATATAAAATTACTATAATTTACAGCTTTTAATATTATGTATTGCAATGTACTGCTGCCACAAGACAACAAATTTCATAGCATATGCCAGTGACATTAAACCTGATTCTGATTTTGAGCTCATTCCATCACATCAGTGCAATGAGGAAGTTCAAAGTAAATTTATTATCAGAGTACAGGTATATATATATACTATGATGCTATATATACTATTGACAACATGAGTTACTGAGTCCTTGACAACATGTCCATATTGTAGAATCTGTTCAATGTTGCGATGACTGTAGTTATCCCCTCTGGTTCAGGAGCCGGATAGTTGAGAGTAATAACTGTTCCTGAACCCAGTTGTGGGGGTCCTAAAGCTACTGTTGCTCCTTCCTGATGGCAGAAGCAAGAAGAGAGTATGGCCTGGATGGTGGGTTCCTTGATGGAGTTTGCAGACGATATGAAGATAAGTGGAGGGGCAGATAGTGTTGAGGAAGCAGGAAGACTACAGAAGGGCTACAGATTAGGAGAAAGGGCAAAGAAGTGGCAGATGGAATACAGTGTTGAGAAGTGCATGGACGTGCACTTTGATAGAAGGAACAAAAGTGTAGTCTGTTTTCTAAATGGGGAGGATTTCCAGAAATCTGAGGTACAAAGGGACTTGGGAGTCGTTGTGCAGGATTCCCTAACAGTTAACTTGCAGTCTGAGTCAGAGGTGAGGAAGGCAAATGCAATGTTGCCATTCGTTTCGAGAGCACTAGAATATAAAAAACAAGGATGTAATGCTGAGGCTTTATAAGGCAAAGGTGAGGCCTCATGTAAAGTATTTTGAGAAGTTTTCAGCCCCTTATTTAAGAAAGGATGTGCTGACATTGGAGAGGGCTCCAAAAATAATCCTGGGAATGAAAGGCCTGTCATATGAGGAGCAATTGATGGCTCTGGGGCATCAATTTAGAAGAATTCAGGGAGATCGCATTGAATCCTACCAAGCTCATCCTTTTTGTACTGAGGAGATCCCAATGATCCAGTAATCTAACATCCTCCCCACTGCACTAATTCCTCAGCTATGCATCCATCAAATCATCCTATTCTTACCCTCACTGGCACAAATCACAGGCAGAAACCCATAGATTATTACCTTTGAAGTCCTGCTTTTCAGCTTTCTACCTAACTCCCTTAATTCTCTCTTCACGACCTCATCCCTCTTCCTACCTATGTAACTGGTATCAATATGTACCATGAAATCTGGTTGCATACCCTCCCCCTTTAATTTCTGTGCACCAGATCCTGGCACCCTGGAGGCAACATATCATCAGGGTGTCTCCTTCACGTCCACAGAATCCCCCATCACTCCTGCAGTCCCCTTTTCCTGCCTTCCCTTCTGCACCACACAGAAAGACTCAGAGACCGAGTCACTGTGGCTTTCCACTGGTAGGTCATTCCCCCCAAAGGAGTCCAGAGCTGTATACTTGTTATTGAGAGGATCGGCCACTGCGATACTCTGCACTGTCAGTCTATCCCTTTCCCTCTCCTGACAGTCACCCAGCTACCTGCCTCCCATAACTTAGGTGCGACCGCCTCCCTGTCGCTTCTACCTATCACCTCCTCATTTTCCCATAGAAGTCACCCAGCCACAGCTCCAGTTTGTAAGGAGCTGCAGCTTAATATGTCTTGTGCAGATGTAGCTATCAGGAAGACTAAAGATCTCCCAGAGTTCCCACATCTCACCTAAGGAACCACTCTCACCACACCAGCTCCATGTTAACAGACAAAGAAAGTTTTTTTAAAACTTGCCAGAAATTTACCTTACCCACAGCATCAAGGACATCTTCAAAAGACGATGCCTCAAGAAAGTGGATTTTCATTAAGGACCCTCACCATTCAGTTCATGCCCTTTTCTTATTGCTACCATCAGTGAGGAGGTACAGGAACCTAAAGCCACACACACAATGTTTTAGAAACAGCTTCTTCTCCTCCATCAGATTGCTAAACAGTTCATGGATTCATGAACTTGACATCTGCCCATGGACACTACACCTTTATTTTACTTCCTTTTTGCACAGTTCATTTATTGATTTTTATATTTCTTATCATAACTTACAGTAATTCTTTATATATTGGACTGTAAATTTCATGATTTATGTCAGTGATAATAACCTGATTCTGATTATGATCACTTCTTCAAAGAACTCCATTAAAGTGGCCAAACAAGAATTCTCCTTCACAAAGCCAAGTTGTCCTTGCCTGATTGCCTTGAATTTTACCTGTAGTATCTTTAGTAACAGCTTCTAAGTTTTTACCTCTGGCACATGTTAAACCACTGGCCTGTGGCTTTCTTGCTTCCTGCCTGTGGTAAACTGTGTATACCTGTCTGGACATGCCCCTCTTCTGACTGCAGGCAATTGGGGCACTTCTCCTCCCTCAGTCCCCGAGATGTCGTGCTCCCTTTTGCTGTTAATGAAAGCCTATCATTCACTTCCAGTCTCTGAGAGTTGTTGATGGTGCATCACTGCCTCCTTCTCTTTTTTAACTAAATGACTTATATTTGCTATATTCTGTTCCAACAGCACTTTTCCAAATTCAGGGAAGTGTGAAAAAACTTCCCTGTATTTGGAAATAAAGACAGCTCTTAGATGAAATTCATCAGGAACTGGCAACCTATCACGTACATGAATAAGGGATGTTGCAAAGGTTCTGGACCAAACTCAAGCCAATTGGACTGGCTTAGATGGGAATCTTGGTTAGTATTAACTGATTAGGCTGAAGGGCCTGTTTCTGTCCTGTATGTCTCTTTGCCTCTTTGTCCATCATATTGTCATTCACTCACTCACTATAATGTCCGTGAGTTTCTCTCTCCCTTCCAATGTGTCTTTTAAGAAACACTTCTGTGATGTTATTTCTATCTTCAGTCATCAACCGATAAGAAATACCTCTTCAATTCACCAGACACCTCTCACTTGTTGAGTTCCTCCAGCATTGTATGTGTACAGCGATAATTTCCTTGTTGTTCATTATGAATCTCCAGTCTCTCTCTTCTCAGGGCCAATGTAGCAGATAACACGTAGAACAGCACAGGGACATGTCCTTTGCCCCACAATTTCTCTGCTGAATGCCATGACAAATCTAAATCTCCTCTGCGTGCTCATGATCAATATCCTCCCTATCCCTGCATATTCATGTGTTTTATTCGCTCTTTTTTCATTTGAGCATCTAGGGAAACTTTTTCATATTTCTATGTAGACACCTGCTTCATGCTGACTCTCAGACTGAACTCCTTCTCACTGACTCAAAAGTACACAGCACAAACTACAAAGCAAACTTCATTATCAAAGTATATAAATGCCACCATATACAAACCTGAGATTCATTTTCTTGTGGGCATACTCAACAAATCTAGAGAATAATAATTATAACAGAATTAGTGGAAGACTGCCCAACTGGGGCGTTATCCAGAAGATAACAAATTGCAAATGAAAAAAAAAGAGAAACAATAATATAAATAGATGAGCAATAAATATCAAGAATATGAGATGAAGAGGCCTTGGAAGTGAGTCAATAAGTTGTGAGAACATTTCAATGATGGGGCAAGTGAAGTTGAGCAAAGTTATCCCCTTTGTTCAAGAGCCTGATGGTTGAGAGGTGCTAGCTGTCCCTAAACCTAGAATCACGTGAGGACTGCCTCTTTAATTTGTGGCCCAGGCAATTTATTCCCTGCACAAGATACACTTCAGTGTTGCAGCAATGATGACAAATGTGTGTGCTGGACTCCAAATGATGCCTTGCGGGGTACATGGACATTTAACACACACAGTGATTGTATGTCTCATTAAGCACTGTGCGTGTGTATGGAAATGCCCATCCTGTTCGGCTATCAATTTTACTCTTCAATCCCATAAAAACCAAGCCCTCAGCAACAGAATTTCCAGGTCAAAGTTTATTAGAAATGGGTTTCATTGATGCAGGTATAAAAGAGCAATTGCCTGTTCAGCCTTTATTACCTTGGTCCTCTTGTGACTTTCAAACCTCAGTTTGCAGGAGGAATCTTCTCCAAAGAATGCAATTTTCACGGAATGTCTGGTAAGTTAGCAGCCAAAATAAGATTCAAAGCAATTAATGAAGTTATTGGGTAATGTAATTGATGGAAGCGTACATCATTCACAACCACCAACATTTAGTTGGAATTCACTTTAAGAGGGTGGTCTGACATCATGATTTAACTAGGTAAAGGACTCTCGGTGCGCTTTGTGTTCGGGTTTTGGAGTTCAATAAATGTTACATTTTGTTATGTTTTTTTCTTAAACTTAAAGCATCTCACACCGATTGCTGAAAACTCACCTTTTACAGGCCTTTGGACTATCAGAATCTGAGCATGCAAAACAGTTGCATTTCTCACCCAGTCCCGGCAATGCTCGGCCGTCAGAGCTAATGGACCTCATGCTGTCTCTCCTGGGATATCACCATCTTTGTTTTAGGCTACATCCACACTAGACCAGATAATTTTGAAAACGCCGGTTTCACGTAAAAACGACAGGCGTCCATACTACGCGTTTTTAAAAAAATCTCTGTCCACATTGAAACGGAGATTTCGGCGAATCTCCTCCTCCTGCGCGTGCACGGGACACATCTACCAAAAACAAGCGATGTGTTTGGTGTCGAATCTCGCCCTGAAAGATGGTGCGTGTTTGTTCAGTTACAGACTAGAAAAACTTAAACAATGGGCAGCTGTTGGCTCTCGCACAGGAGGATTTAAAAGTTAAAAAAAACAAACACTGAAGAGTATGGAGGCAACCGACAGTCAGTTCACGGACTGTATGACTCGGCTGACGAAAAACATTGAAAAACTGACTAACTCTGTTGCATTAATAAAGCACCTTGTTAAATGTATAAAACATGTCTGCATCAGTGTTATCTTGTATTTCCATACAATGTTACATTAGGCTGTTACACATCTATTGTCAGAGAAGTACTTGCATAAATAGGTAAACCACCTTCATACAAGCAAAGACAGAAAATGGCAAAGTGAGTTTATTTACTTATTCAGTAAGTTATGGGTCAAAGTATTTGGTGAGTACATTTCTAACTCTTCTGGCTTCAGTATCATTGCCATCTGTTCTGAAATTGTTAGGTTGTGTTAAAGAAAACAATGAAATAGCTCGCTGTCATCTGACAGCATTTTCAGATTTCTCCGGTTACCCCATCCACACTGATCTGCCCGAGCAGCATTTTCAAAATTACACACCCTGGAAAGCATTTCTGAAAAGCTCCGGTTTTGGGGGACAAAACGCCGTTTTAGTGTAGACAGAGGATAAAAATGAAGAGAAAAAGCTAAGGTTACAGATTTATTTGGTGTAGTGTGAACATAGCCTTAGTTTTAAAGAACTCTTCATACACCAAATGCCTGATGAAGTTTGCATAACCCTTGCTAATTGCTCCTATTGTAATGCATCTATTTCCCTTTACAGGATGGACTGGGTCTTATTGGGACCTTTGAACTACAGCAGCCCTCTGCACGATGACGGCTCCCATTCTCGGAGCTTGCCCATCCACTGTGTTCAGGATCAGCCTGAAGTCGGGCGACTTCGGGGTCTGCACGGCACTGCGGACATATATTCTCACCGGCACCACGTACTGTTACGAATGTGCCACAACTCTGAGGGGCCGAAGGGTACAAATTAGCCCCCTCCTTTTTGAGAATCACAAGATCGCTATTAATTCGGGTCTGGGACCCAGGAAATGAGAGAGAGACACGCAGAATACACAGGGTTTGGAATGTGTCCTGGCCTCAGCAAGACAGAACCATTGATAACGGCCACTGTCTCTTGGAGACGGAATTGTGTACTGAGTACTGTGCTATTCATTGAAGCCCCCAGGAGATGACCAGAGTGGGCTGGTTGAGGGATTGCATCATCCCAACCTGATTGACAGACCCCATGAGTAAGGGTAAAAGAGGGTCTGGGGAACAACCCCTTTAGACGCACCAGGAGAAACGCTCGAAATCCCATGACAGCGTTTAATAGCGACAGCCGGTGGAGGGCTCGCGTGCGTCCTTTTCCCTCTGCCTGGGATTGGGGCCTTACCACGGAAGAACGGCTTTAGCTAAAGGACCGGCTACACCAATGGAACTCTCGAAGGATCGAAATCATAAAAAGGAAAAGCTGGCAAGTTTCTAAAAATCTTTCTTGACTCCAACCAAAGGCTGCAGCCTGAATGAACTGAGTGACTTCTATATTTCCACCAGACAATACATTATCCCCTAGACAACGATAGAGCTTATTTCTTATTGATTATTATTATACCCACACTTTTAGATTTAGTATTGACGATATTTATTATCTGTATGTTTGCATTGATATTATTTTTGTGTATTTTTACTAATAAATACTGTTAAAAATGGTACCATCAGACTTCAACGGACCTCTCTATCTTTGCTGGTAAGAGACCCAGTTACGGGGTTCGTAACAGTACTAAAGCAGGAACATTGAAGACAGCAAGTGTGGCTGTTGGACGGCTCTGCACTCGGTAATCAATTTGCTAATTCTCAGGTTGGCGAACTCAAAATAAAAGCAAACTTCGATGAGAAGGTTAAATGTAACATCAAGATAGCAACTGTCGTCTCCCCGTCACTGCGGAAGGAGCGATATCTGTCTCTCCCTTGTTGTTGAGAGACAGCCTGAGGGAAGTTGAAAATATTGGAATGAACAGTAGTTTCTCAAGACCGTTCGGGAAAGCTAAGGTTTCTCTGCCGTGTGATGTCTGAACTGACTGCCGTCATCCTATAGTGCTGGTAAGCTGGAGGCGGGTTTATTTTTACTCCATACATTGCCTCTCACATCCAGACCAAATGGCCTCACAGGAACAGATGCACTGAAGCTTTTGTAGCACGGCCTTAGAAAGGGTGGGTGTGACTGGACTGCAGCCCATGTGGAGTGCCAGCGGGCAAAAGTTAATTCATGCCCAGACTCCACTGGCACCCCTGAGCGATGGTTTGACAATATCAATGTGAATCTCGTTGGTCCTCTACCATCCCACCACTCGCAGTTTCATGCACCTTCTTACCACGCCGGACCGTACCATCAGGTGGCCAGAGGTCATCCCTCTAGCATCCATGATGGCTGCAGACGTGGCTGGGTTGCTTAGCTTCGCACCCCATCTGATATTTCCTCTGACCGTGGTCCCCAATTCATTTCAGACCTCTGGGCTGCGATGGTCCAGAGCCTCGGCATTAGGCTATATCACACCATGGCGTGTCACCCACAGTCCAGTGGCCTATGCAAGCAGTTTCACTGCTCCTCAAAGGATGCTGTGAGGGCTGCCTTATTGAATAAGTGTTGGCATGACCATCTCCCATGGGTCCTGCAAAGGCTCAGAAAAGCTCCAAAAGAGGACCTGCAGTCATCTGTGGTTGTGTTGGTACATCAGGCTGCCGTTTTGAGTGCTAGGTGACTTTATTCCATGACCACTTGCTCAGCCTTTCAACAGCGTTCCACCCTCCTCAGTAAATTCAATTCCTTTCCACTTATTCCAACCTCCCATCATTCCGTACAGTACTTTTAGGTTCCTGTTGACCTACATTCTACCTCTTTTGTTTTTGTCTGCCATGATGCACATCAAAATCCCCTTAGGCCCCCATATGATGACCCGTTCCATGTTTTGCAACAGAGGGAAAAGACCTTTATCATAGTTAAGAGGGGAAAACCCGAATGCTTTTTAGTACGTTGCCTTAAACTGGCCCACCAAGATTTGGATGCCCCTGCTGTCATGACATAATCATGAGCATGTCATGTCATCCCTGGATGAGCCAGAGGCACCTGCTGATCCTTCAACTATGAAACGTAGGATCCGAGCAGCATCTGAGTTCCAGACAGCCCCGCAATACCAGTTTAGTGAATTCTGTGGGGTGGGGGCTGTGTAGGGTAACGTAATTCACAACCACCAACATTGAGCTGGGGCTCACTTTAAGTGTCTTATCTGACATGATGACATAATTTTGTAAAGGGCTTTTATCGTGCTTTGTGTTCAGGATCTGGAGTTCGATAAATGAGTTGTTACAGCTTTTTCTTAAACTTTAAACATCTCAAGTCATTTTATTTGCAAAAACCTACAAAATTCTGTCAGGCATTCTCCAAAACCATTGATAATCAATTTAGAGATCCCCTGAAATTGCCAGTGAGGGAACCACCTTCGTCTGTTGGCAGCCTGCTCAGAACTCCCATCTCAGTGTGCAAAACAAAAGAACTACTCTCAAAATAAAACTGATAAGAATGAGTAAAAATTGACACAAAGCTATCCGATAACATATAAGGAACTTTAGCCACCCTCAGTGGAGTCCCCAGAGTCCTAACATTGGTTTAGCATACGGTTGGGTTGAATTGTTCTCCAGTCTAGGCAATTCATTTGCAAACATTCCGTCACCATTCGAGGAGACATCATTGGGGCACTGTTAATTTGTGGTGTGTCCGCTGAATGCTGTTGGCCTGCACATGTTTATCAATTAGCTGATCGGTCATCATTATAGAAACTCTATTGCGATGAAGGGAGGAGATCTCGTCGCTGACTGGTTGGTGGAGAACTCAATGCATTGTGGTCTGGCATTTTGCCTACATCAGCTCATAAACAGGATCAAGGTCCACAAGCTGGTTACAGAATTGTTCACGGAAAACTGCACTTCTAGGAATTCTTTTGCATGCCACAGGTTTGCTTGCTCCATGACCTTCACCAGTCAAATTTGTGCCCCTCGGGATCTTCATTGGTAGAGAGTAAGGAGTGTTTAACATCCTGCTTAACAGCCAGTTGGTGTTCATGGCTTTGTAGATAGTTTTCTCCTACCTTGGCCACCATAATATTTGTTGCAGTCCCTCCATTAGATTTTGTAGACCACATTGTCCAATGGTTTGCTTTATTCTTCTGTTCTGTAGAGTACTCTCCTTAATGTTGCTGTTGGCATATGTGCAACCAAAATTCTATGCTCTTGGAGCAGTCAGGCCATCACTTCCAAGATACATGATTTAATTTACTGGATAGGAAGTGGAAGAATGAAGTGGGGGGATGGTGTATTGGACTTGAACATATTCTTAATTAGAAACTTCTGGGCTTAGCTGTTTGAAGATTTGTCAGTAAGGTAGCTCTGATTCCTTTAATTGTTCACCAGCTATGGAAATATTGCCTCACATGTCTAGAGCACCAGAGATGGCAGATGAATCTGCTGGAGAAACTCAACAGGTTGAGCAGCATCTATAGGGGGAGGTGACAGAAGGCACTGCCCTGATGCATGGTCTCAACCTGAAATACCCACAGATCCTTGGAGTATTACATTCATTTCTGGTGGTCCCATTACAGGAAGGACATCGAGGTGTTTAACCTTTACATACTGTTCATGTTCTATTCATTCACAGTATGGTCTGGGTCAATTTTGACATGGCCCAAGATTCCCCTCATAACAGATGTCTATACCAAATTTTGAACCACAGATCTATTTGGAATGTACAAAAAGCCTACCTGACATTAATAAATGGGTGATTAATCCTTAGTTAATGTTTCAGAGATCTAAAATCCATTTCAATAGATACGGGTCAAATTTGACCTGGAACGGCCTCAAGGTACAAAAATTTGTAGCGCCTGTACAAAAGTATAAAATTTTTAAATATTTTCATTTTTGCACATTTTGGGTCACTTTAGGAAAAGTCATCAAATTTCAGCTTAAAAAAAGGCATTTAGGGTGTTTTTAGTGCTGTCAAATGTCAAAACGGGTCAAATTTGACCCGAACAGTATGTAAGGGTTAAGAGCATGCAGAAGAGGTTTACCGGGATGCTGTCTAGATTAAAGATTGTACATTATAAGGGCAGGTTGGAAAACCTGAGTTGCTTTCTCTGGGCTGGATGGAGCTGAGGGGAGATCTGATAAGATTATGACAGGCAGAGTTAGAGTAGACAGTGTAATCTTTTTTTCCAGATTCAAAATGTCTAATATTAGAGGGCATGCATTAAATGTGAGAGTGGATAAGTTCAAAGGAGAAGTTATTTTACACAGAGAACGGTTGGTGCCTGGAACGTCCTGCCAGAGAGGGTAGTGAAGGCAAACATGATGGAGGCATTTGAGAGGATCTTACATAGCCACATGAATATGCAGAGGAAAGAGGGATATAGACATTGTGTAGGCAGAAGGATTAGTTAAGTGGGCATTTAATTACTAGTTCAGCACAACACCATGGGGTGAAGGTCCTGTTCCTGTGCTATTTTACGTTCTATCGTTTGTAACCTTACATTTCCAGCTGCACTGTCATGGATCTGGTGAATGGCAATATTAGTTCAGTGAATTTGCTTGCATAAACTACAAACTTCTCAGTACAGGAATGATGTTCTGTCAGAGGTCCTACATTTTGGAAGAGGTTTTAACTCCCATCTTGTCTTTGACAATAAAGTAAAAAAAAGGCTAGACTGCTCAGCAGGTCAGGAAGTATCTATGAAGGGGAGAATAGAGTTCACATTCCATCCTGGTGACTTCTCATCAGAAATGTTCTGACTGTGTTATCCACATTTTGATTTTTTTTTTCCCTCAGGTTTCCATGATCTGCAGTATCTTGCTTCTGGTCTTTGATCTGATGTGCTTCTCCGGCAATCTCTTCCACCTTCCACTATCGTCCCTTTTTCCGTTCAATCTCTGTTGCTTTCTGCCCTGGTTGCAGGCTGTCCTGTTCGATCTTCGCCTGTTTACATTCTATTTCAAAATGTTGGCGAAAAGCTAATGAACTGAAATGTTAACCTTGCCCTTTAAAAGCACAAAGATGCAGATGCTGGAGATGTGAAATGCCAACAGAACATGCTGAAGTTCTCAGTGGTCAGGCAGCATCTGTGGAGAAAGAAATATAGTTGATGATTAGATTGTTTTTATTTCATTTCAATGAGTGAAAGCAGACTGGGCAAAGTCTGATGAAAGTAAGGAATAAAACTGGTGATTTTGTAATGATAGAAATTCTAATCTATGTGGGCAGAACAACTGCTTAAACACTTGTAACCCTGATTTCTACCACTCAACAGATGATGCAAAACTCAGGGATCAAATTCCAAACTGCTGGAAATGTTCAGAAGGTTGTACAGCTCATACAATGGGAGAAACAGAAGCAGTCCATCCTTGATCAATGGTGCTAACTTTTCCTCTCCCTTGAATCTCCCAAACACGCTGACTATTTCCAGAAAGAGTACAGAAAAACTTTACAAGAATATTGTTGGGTCTGGAGGACCTGAGTTATAAGGAAAGATTGAATATGTTAGGACCGCATTCCTTGGAATGTAAAAGATTGAGAGGAGATTTGATAAAGATATTCAAAAATGTGAGAGGATCAGATGGGTAAATGCAAGAGCGTTTTTCCACTGAGGTTGGGTGGGACTACAACTAGAGGCCATGAGTTAAAGGTGAAAGATGAAAAGTTTAAGGGGAACATGAGGGGGAACTCAGAGGGCTGTGAGAGTGTGGAATGTGCTGCTGGCACAAGTGGTGGTTGTGAGCTCAATTTCAAAGTTTGAGAGAAGTTTGGATAGGTACATGGATGGTAGGGGTATGGAGGGCTATGATCCCAGTGCAGGTCGATGTGAGTAGGCAATTTTAAGAGGTCAGCATGGACTAGATGGATGGAAGAGCCTGTTTCTGTGCTGTACTTTTCTATGACTCTATGACTTTCTGCTTTAGCTCTGATGTAATGTAATGGTTTACTTGTGTCGGATCATACAGATTTCTCTAACTAGTTGACAAATTTTCTTTGATATTTCTCCTGCCATGCACCCCAGGTGTTCCACCATGTTAAGTGTGCTGCACAGATGTCGGGTGCTGCTGTTCTTGCTCGCTTAAACATCGGCATCATCACAAATGAAAACAACTGAAATTCTCATGAGATTTTACTAAAAGGTTAAATTGCCTGGATTAGAATATCATCAGGCTCCCACGAATACTTCTGATGGTTTACCAGGAAGGCTATCAGAGGAACCGGTAGAAAAGCAACATTCCCTGGGTCTTTATGTTAGATTCCTCACGACCAGCCGAGCTTTCCAATGGTGGAAGGGCATTGACACCAATAGTAGAGTCATGTAGCATGGAATTTTGGAATTGGATTTGGAAATGGGCTATTATTGTTACATGCAGTGAGATGCAGCAAAAAGCTTGTCTTCCACACTCTTCATGCAGATCAACTCATTATACAATGCATTGAAATGCAATGCAGAATAAAGCATATCAGCTATACAGAGAAAGAGCAGTGCAGTTAAACATTAAGGTATGGGATTATAAGGAGGTAGATTGTGAGGTCAAGAACCCACATTATCGTGCTAAAGAACCATATGACTGTGGGTTAGAAGCTGTCCTAGAGCCTGGTGGTAGATTTCCATTGTGGGTAGGTCTTTGATTATGCTGGCTGCTTTACTGAATTTACTGAAAATTATGCCCGACGCCCACCCCCTAGGCCTGAGTCAACATAGTAGTAGTTTACTGAGGCAGGGAGAAGTAGTGTACATAGAGGGGAGACTGGTTTCCATGATGTGTTGAGCTCTGTCCAGAACTCTGTGCATTCTCTTGCAGTCATCTGCATAACAGTTGACATATCAAGCGTATCTCCATCCACATAAGTGCATTCGTAAAAACATTAGTAAGGGTTGATTAGTAAGGCAAAATTTCCTTAGCCTCCTTAGGAAGTAGAGATGTTGAGGAGCTTTCTTAGCCATGGCATCGGTACGGTTGGACTTCAACAGGCAATTGGTGACGTTCACTCTTGGGAATTTAAAGCTCTCAACACTCTCAACCTCAATATTGTTGATGTACAGGAGCATGCGCATCATCACCCCCAACCTCCCAGAAGTCCTTTGTTTTGCCCAGTAAGAAGGTGAGGAGCTGTTCCTCGTTCTATTCCTCAGGCTGTTCTAAGGAGGCCCAGTGCACGGGTGAGAAGTTTCTGAATCATTGGTTCTTGTGGTGGCATATTTAACTCCTGGTCAATGGCAAGTCCTCCAACATGATGATGGTGGGGGACTCAGAGGATGTCTAAATACTCACTAAAGTAGATGTCTCAATACTCTCAGAAGAGCTGCCCATTGTTTTGTAAGGTACAAACATCATTTTTGGTTGGAGTTCTTGGAAGGTAACTGGAATTAGACTGACAATAGTAGATTTAGAATTATTACTCCCATTTTGTTGATCTCTGCACTTTAGTTTTGTTACGATTTTTCTTTGGTAATTTTTTTTACATCAGGATGAACTTCTAAATCAGGCAGAGTGTTCTAAATGGAAGATCAAATGAAACCTTTTTTTTCCCAATAATTCAATTCTAGGCCACAATTTCCCTTCGGTTTTAATTTATTATCTGTCAGGAGTAAGGTCAACTGCTTTTTTGCCACACTCATTAAGTTGATGGATGATAGCCACACTCTCATTGAGGAGCTAAGTAAAAGCACAAAGCACATTAAATCAGATACCACAAGGGTCACTGGCAGCATTAGCCTCTAGCTCATAGCCCTGGTAGCATAAATGAAGTAGAACTCCAGATACTGATACCCTCTTTATTTAACAAACCCCAATATTGCCTAAATACTCTCAACTAAAATTCTAGACAAGTTCTGGTTCATTTCATCTTCCAGTAAGATGGTGGCATGCTTGGATGCAACAGCCTCTTGCGGGCCAAGCAAGGTTTTTCTTTTCCCATTTAAGTGCATATTCTATGATTGCAAGACTATACTGGATTCCAAGAACTTTGGGTACAGCAGGCCCACTACATCAGCGAGCTGCTTGTTGATCAGGGTGGCCAGCTGGGGTGTCAGAGGAGCCATGTTGCTGCTTGCGACTCGAAGGCGTTGAAGTTGGTGTGTGAAGTTGGCATGCAGTGTAACCGCGGGTGATAGTCTCAGAAGTTTCTCTCGCGATCGCAGGCCCTATTGGACATTGACAATGTAGGAGGCAGGAAGCCTGTTTGGAGGTGAGACAGGTAGTGTGGAGCTGCTTGGCCTTGGTTGTAGGAAGGACTAGGCCTCATGCCGCAGGCTTGCCTGCTGCTGCAGTCCAGGTGAGAAGACACCGGAGGCAGTATAGGGTGGCGTCCATGCTCGATTGGGGGCTGGCCTGTCCCATCAATGCTGCCCTCCAGTGTTCGATTGGTCAACTGACAGGCTGGACTGCCCGGACTGTACCGTCAATTTGCGGGGCATGTCATTAATGGACTATATATATGTTTTTTGGGAGACAATGTATTTTTTTGCTTGCTATTATGAATGTGCTT
This sequence comes from Hypanus sabinus, assembly GCF_030144855.1. Lineage (NCBI taxonomy): Eukaryota > Metazoa > Chordata > Chondrichthyes > Myliobatiformes > Dasyatidae > Hypanus > Hypanus sabinus. The sequence goes on along the minus strand of NC_082715.1, from coordinate 126,761,890 downwards.
TATATATGTTTTGCACCTTGGCCCCAGAGGAAAGCTGTTTTGATCAGCTGTATCTATTTATGGTTGAATGATAATTAAACTTAATTTGATTTGACAGTGGAATTTATACAACAGAGTTGGCTCATTATCTGATCCTAAGCTATCCCACTATCATGTTCATGAGTAAACAGAGGCTCTTTGTGCATTGTGCATTGAAACATGATGAACTGATTGCCCCCTTAAAGTTTCATCTCTTGAGATCTGGGCCATATTGGAGCTAATGACATGATGCTGAGCAGAGATTTTATCCAAGTTTCCTTCAAGGAAAACCATCCTTTGTCACTCTTAAACCCCAAGAGACTCACTCAACACCAAGCACTGTCCTCCAATGCGATGACCAGGTTCCAAAGGTGAGAAGGACATCATGCAAGGGGTTTCTTTCATTTGATCTACGAGATAAAGGATTGCTCATTTAAGACAGAGATGAGGAGGATCTACTGGAAAAGACTTTGCAGTTCTCTTCCTCAAAATTTGTTGGAAACAAAATCATTGAATATTTTTGAGGCAGAGATGCAAAGATAGGTGGAGGAGCAGGTAATGTTGAGGAAACAGAGAGCCAGCAGAGAGACTTAGATAGTTGAAGGAAATGGGAAAATAAGTGACAAATGAGATATAACGTGGGAAAGTGTATGGTCATGCACTTTGGTGGAAGAAATAAATGGGCAGACTATTGTTTAGATGGGGAGAGAATTCAAAATGCAGAGATGCAAAGGGACTTGGGAGTCCTTGTGCAGGATACCCCAAAAGGTTAAATTCCAGGTTGAGTCAGTGGTGAAGAAGGCGAATGTAATATTGGCATTCATTTCTAGAGGTATAGAATATAAGAGCAGGGAAGCGATGTTGAGGCTGTATAAGGCACTCATGAGACCACACTTGGAGTATTGTGTGCAGTTTTGGGCTCCTTATTTTCAAAAGGATATACTGACATTGGAGAGGGTTCAGAAAAGATTCATGAGAACGATTCCAGGAATGAAAGGGTTACTGTATGAAGAGCTGTTTTCCCTGGGGTTCAGAAGAATGGAAGGGGGGGGGGGATCTCATAGAAACATTCCAAATGTTAAAAGGCCTGAACAGATTAGATATGGCAAAAAATTTTCTCACGGTAGGGGAGTTTAGGACAAGAGGGCACGACTTCAGGATTGAAGGATGTCCATTTAGAACAGAGATGCCGAGAATTTACTTTAGTCAGAGGGTGGTAAATCTCTGGAATTTTTTTGCCACGAGCGGCTGTGGAGGCAAAGTTATTGGGTGTATTTAAGGCAGATAGGTTCTAGGCAATCAAAAGGTATGGGGAGAAGGCAGGGGAGTGGGGATGACTAGAAGAATTGGATCGGCCCATGATTGAATGCCAGAGCAGACTTGATGTGCCAATTGGCCTACTTCTGCTCCTATATCTTATGGTCTCATGGTTAAGTAATGGGTTAGCAGATATAATGGGTGGACGGGATGTCAGCCACCATCTGGTCCAGGTGACTTAACTACCTTTAGATCTTTCAGTTTCCCAACAGCCTTCTCCTTAGTAACGGTAACTTCACACACTTCATGACCTCTGACACCTGGAACTTCCACCATACTGCTAGTGTCTTCCACAGTGAAGTCTGATGCAAAATACTTATTCAGTTTGTCCACCATTACCTTATCCCCCATTACTACCTCTCCAGCATTGTTTGCTTATGGTCCAGTATCAACTTTCACCTCTTTTTGACACGTTACATATCTGCAGAAACTTTTGGTGTCCTCTTTACAATACAACTCTAATATTTGTCTTCTCCAGATATCCATGAGATACAAAAAGACCATGGGACCATTGTTGAAAGGAAAGGCATCAACTTTCCCCCCTCCACCTCTCATCCCCGGCATGAAAAAGAATAAGTAACAAAGCTTAGAACAACGTTTATCACACAGTAAAACAATACTGCACATACAGGCCCTTTGGCCCACAAAGTAAATTTATTACCAAAAGGTACATATATATCACCATATACAACCCTGACATTAATTTACTTGTGAGCATACACAATAAATCCATAATCAAATAATAAACATTATAAAATCAATGAAAAACCACACCAACTTGGGTGTTCAACCAGTGTACAAAAGAGAATAAACTGTACAAATACAAAAGGAAAGAAATAATAGTAATTTTAGCAACAAATACCCAGAATATGAGATGAAGAGTCCTTGAAAGTGAGTCCATTGGCTGTGGGGCAAGTGAAGTTGGGTAAAGTTAACCTCTTTGGTTCAAGAGCCTGATGGCTGAGGGGTAGTAACTGTTCCTGAACCTGGTAGTGGGAGTCCTGAGGCTCCTGTACCTTCTTCTTGAAGGCAGCAGCGAGAACAGAGCATGTTCTGGGGGGGTCGGAATGTGGGTGGGGGGGGGGGAAGGTGTTTTCCTGTAACAGTGTTTCATGTAGATGTGTTCAATGGTGGGAAGAGCTTTACATTGATGGACTGGGCAGAATCCACTGGTTTTTGTAGGCTTTTAAAGTCAAAGTTAAATTTATTGTCATTTGCAAAAGTACATGTATGCACAGGTACATCAATGAAAACTTAATTGCAGCAACAAAACCCATTCACAGGAAAAGTATAAATTATACACTATTTACAAGAAAGAACACAGACCTATTAAAAATAAACAGATGAATCAGATCGATGATTATGACAGTCCAATAGTCTTGTGGTCATCATTAACATTACTAGCCTTTCATACCACACTTAATTAATTTTCTCACACAAACAGAGATGGCTGTGGTTTCCAGAGATCAACTGTCATCCGCAGAACATCATCACAGGAGTTCCTCAAGGCCAACAATCTTCAGTTGGTTCATCAGTGACCTTTTCTCCATTATAAGGTCAGATGTGGTGATGCTCACCGATAATTGTATAACGGTCAACTCCATTTACATTTCCTCTGCAAATGCAGATTGAGACAGCATTTAAGTTTGGGAAGACTGGGGGCCTCATTATATTCCAGCCAGTCCTCATCCCATCAACTCCATTTTCATTTCTGCTGTCCCTACCACCTTGATTTGTTACAGCATCAAAGGTTATGAGGAGAAGGCAAGAATTGGGTTGAAAGGGAAAATAAATCAGGCATGATCGAATGGTGGAGCAAACTGTAAGGGCAAATGGCCTAATTCTGCCTCCTTGTCTTATGGTCGAAAAGGTACTGCAGTTACTTAACTAGGCTACTTTGAGAGAACCTCTCAAGCCCATGACCTCTGCCACCAAGAAGAATGGCAACAAGTGTATGAGTACACAACCTCTCAGAGGTTCCCCTTTAATTCACACACCATTCTGACTTGAAAATATAAAACAGCTCCTTCATCATCATCAGGTCCAAATCAGGGGTTCCCAACCCGGGGTCCATGGACCCCTTTCTTAATGGTATTGATCCATGGCATCAACAAGGATGGGAGCCCCTGTTCTAAATACTTGAACCATCTCCCCTACAATGCAGTGGGAGTACTTTCAGAAGGACTGCAGTCATGCAAGAAGGCAGCTCTCTCAAAATCTTCTCGGGAACAAGTAATAATCCATAAGAATGCCATCCTTTCCAGCAACAAACAGATCCTGAATGGAATGTAAGTCAAAACCGGAAATTAAGTTCCCATTTCCCAAGGTGAAGAATGCTGGATGTTAGTTCATTGATTCATTGACCCGGCTGCCATTCATAGGACGTAGGACGTGGAACAGAAAGTGGTCCTTCAGGCCACGACGACCACAATGTGAAATTAAAATAATTCTCTTCCGTCGGCACATAATTCTGATTCTGATTCCGAAAGGCAGAACAGTTACCCTGTGCTCCTGATCCTTATCCCTGCCTCAGGGCAGTTCTGGCAACTCGGTTCTACCTCTCAAAAGTGCATGGCTCTTGCGCAACCAACCTCAGGAGGCCGTCGCCAAGCCTTGGGCAATCAAGTGACACTGTGGTCAGCTCATCAAGGCATTTTATGGACACGCTCTTACGACTCTCACCACCAGACAACATTTATAGTTCAGGTGCCTTATGGGAGAAGACGTCAGAGTGAATCTGGTTCTATGTTCCTCCAACACCAACAGGGAAATTAGTGTGTTTCTATGAGATCACTTTCATTTATGAAGAAGACATTCCAGTGGCTATACTTCATCAGGAGCTTGAGGCTCTCGTAAATTTCTACAGACAGGCTGTGGAGAGCAATCTGACTGGTTGCATCACCGCTTGGTATGGGTGGTCCAATGGACAGGTTGTAGACTCAGCTGGTTTCATCAAGGCACCATCCTCCCTACCATCAAGAACATTTTCAAAAGGCAGATACTCGAGAAACTGGCATAAATCATTAAGGACTCTCACCATCTGGGCCATGCTTTCTCCACGTTACTACCATCAGAGAGGAGGTACAGAATTCTAAAGACCCACACTCAACATTTTAGCAACTTTTTCCCCTCCACCATCAGATTCATGAACAGTCCAAGAATCCACGAACACTATCTCACTATTCCTCTCTTGCACTGTTTATTTATTTTATTTCTTAGTGCACCATTTTGGTAATATTTTATGCCTTACACTCCCCTACTACCGCCAAAGAACAAATTTCACGACATACATCGGTGATAATAAACCTGATTCTAAGTACAAGTTTAGTTAATACAATTTCTCTTCATATGTCAGTCGCACATTGTGGCACATCAGTCATCATACTTTGCCATTTCCTTAGCATCTGTCTGCTTATTACGAGGCCAAGTTACTAACTCAACGCTCAACCCAGCATGGAGCCACCCAGATTCGAACCCGGGACCACTCAACTGCAAGTCCAGTGCAGATGCCACTACGCCGCCAGCCAGAAATTTCAGTCATACTGTCTCAGGAATCAGTGTGTTACATGGCATATATTTGACCACCCTACCAGAACCTGTGGACCTTTGGGCTGACTTCCCTGTTTCACCAGCCCTTTGGATGTCCTAATGTGTGCTCTCTTCTCACTAGCCATGGCTGCACCACCCCTGACCCAGGGGGTGAGCTGCCTGAAGGAGCATGTCTTCATGCCTAAATTAGTTCAGTCACAGAGCCCCTGAGACTGTCACTACATGAGTGAAAGCAAAGACTACATGGCCTGCCACCAGCAACAAAATAACTGCCCAAATCATTCATGATGAACTGAAAAGAAAAAGCTTTGAAGCACATTCAAATTTAAGGTGAAATCTGCTTATCTTTGTCTTCTCTGAGAAGCAGCTTCGAACTTTCACCTATGTGTTTGCAGGCAGATACTTTCACCAAGCGTGTTCTCTTCACGTCTCTCGAACACGTCTTAAACCTGGATGGACACTTAATCCTGGCTAATACTCATGCTTTCAGTTTGTTACAGCCCTTTTACAGCACGGTGACTCGAACCAAACACAGTGCTTGAGCAGCTATCTAACCAAGGTTTCATAAAGCTGGAGTATTAACTCGCTACTATGTGCTTGATGTCTCACCTAATGGAGACCAGTTTTTACAGGCCTTTCTAGCGTAATATTTACCTGTGTTGGCACTTCAAGGATCTATCGACATGCCCCAACATCCTCTGTTCCTCAGTATATGCTCTCAAAACACATTTGTCTGGATTAGAGTCCATTTTCCGTTCCTCGGCCCAAATCACTAACCGGCCAATATCTCTCTTCCAGCATCTCCAGAATCTCTCGTGTTCTTGATACCTTTCCGTGGCTGGCTGCCTTAAATGTTGTAAGAGGGTGGCAAAAGGGTCGAAGGGAAATGACAGGCATGGGCAAGAGATTAAGTTGCAGAGTTGCAGGGACTTTCGGGGAGAGGCGAACGAGCCAGATGGGATCACTATTTGTACACAGCGTAGTGGCTAGCACGACGCTTTTCAGGAACCGGCAGCCGGAGTTCAATTCCCTCTGCAGCCTGTCAGGAGTTTGTGTGTTCTCCCCGTGACCGCGTGAGTTTCTCCAGGAGCTTCGGTTTCTTCCTACAGTCTGAAGGCGTTAATTGGTCACTGTAAATTGTCCCGTGATTAGGCTGGGATTAAACCGGGTGGTTGCTGGGCAGCATGGCTCGAAGTATCTCAATAAAATAAAATAAAAATAAGATGTACCGGCTGGGCTGAAAGACTGGGCTCTGCGTCATAGCAACAGCAAGCAGCAACAGTGACAGGGCAGGCAGATTTTGCGGAGGCTGAAATGGAAAACTGATTAGGTCATGAGGATAAATATTTTGACCAGGATGGTTGAAAGGGGCTGGGTTTGTAGGGTGTGCTGGGGGAGGAGTGGGAGCTGCGGTGGGCTCTGACTTTGGTGTGGGGGAGTGTGAGATGCGGGTGATACACAGATTAGGGGTGCAGGGTGGTGGGGCTGGGGAATGGTGTGAGTGAGGGCTGGGGATTGGACAGCAGCACTGATCAGGAGCCAGGACACGTTGGTGCTTAAACACGGTAATGGTTGAGCTTAAGGTTTGTGGAGGAGCATTTTAGGAACTGGTTCTGGTTCACAGTGAGAATCAATGTGTGGGGAGTTGGATTGTTTGCGACTAAAGGTTGGCGCATTGAGACGAGATGTTCATGGTGGGGATTTAGGGGCAATGGTCAGTTGTGAAGAGGGGTTGGAGTGGTGAGCATCGATGGTTTGATCATACTGGGGACGAGGGGCAGTGGTGCCGAAGTGTTTGTGACTAGGGGATGGGCCTGAGGAGTGGTTCTGTGGTGAGGACTGGGGATTAGGGGCTGCGGGGTCATTCTGATTGGAGTTAGAGGTTATGCTTTGGCTCATGATAGGGACTGTAGCTCAGTAGAAGGCGGAAGGAGCAGTTGAGATTTGTAGGTAAGGGGGATCGTTGCCATGGTGATGGGGAAGTGAGGATGATCGAGGAAGCCAGTATGCAAATATTAGAAGACACAGGACAAGTCACTCTGTGAATTTTACATGACACTAACACTCCAATATATGGATTGATATATATTCGCCCACAAGCCTCCAGAGAAATGGCCTCATTGGCCACCTACAAACCCACAGAACTGAAGTGAAAGCAGGTTGTGCTCAGCTTTAAAGGAAAGACTAAGAGTGAAGACAACAGATCATTTCCAAAGAGATTTTAGCATTATTTAATTTGTGCCTCCCATCATGAAAGAAACACAGAAGCAAATATTAATACTTTAAGTTCTGTCCTCAACTAAATGGAATAAAGGAGACATAGGATATTGATCCTATGACTGCTCCTGTTCTGAATAAATACAGCTGATGCAAGAGGTCTACTTTTCAAAAACTAGATCAATTAATATTGCTCGTGGATGTTTGTATTATCTTCAGTTCCATCCCCAGCTCTTCCAAGAATCTTACTCACACACAACAAAACCTTAGAAAACAAACCATCTCTGCTGAAGGAATTCAACAGGGCCGAGCAGCGTCTGTGGGAGAAAAGGAATCGTCAGCGTCTCAGGTCGAGACCCTGCATCAGGACTGAGAGTTAGAAGTGAGATGACCAGTATAAAGAGGGGAAAGAGAGTGGTGAGGTGTGATTGCTGAACAGAGAGGGGGTGTAAGATGATAGACAGGTTGTGCTCAGCAGTAGAGAGGAGCGGAGGTAGAACTGCGAGACAGTGGTAGGTTAATAGCAGATGGAGGTAGACTAGGAGTGAGTTGAGAAATGTTTTACATGGAGAGGCAGATAATGCAAAGTAGGGGGAAGCGAAGCGCAAAGACTGAAGACAGCTGCTGGAGGAAGGTAAGTGTGAACACTGACAACTAAAGGATAAGTAAAAGAGTAGAAAATGGGAACCATTAGAGGAGAGGTAAGACAAGGTAAGTGGGGGGGGGGAGGGTAACCTGTGGGTGAACCATGTGTACAGTGGGTGGATGGAGCCAAGAGGGGGAGGAGGATGAAGGTGGATGATGGAGGGCTGGATAGGGGATGAAGAAAAGGGGACAATATGGGAGGACTAAAGGAAAATTAAAAGGAGAAAAATGGGGGAATGGGGGTAGAGTATTGGAAGGGAGAACCTTGGTTACATTCATCAACTGTGGTGTGCCAGCACCATTGGTGACACATTTACCAAGCAACAAAGGCAGAGTCTAATCACATTCCCTTGATGCTCAAGGCCAATGCCATTGCTGAATCTCCCATTGTCAACATTGTAGGGGTCACCAATAGTTAGGAATTGAAAGGGACTGGCCACACAAAGACACAGGCTTCAGCAGTATTTCAGAGGCTGGGTATCCCAAGTCATTCATCTCCTGACACCCAAATCCCACCATGAACAGCGCACAAATCAGGAGTGTGATGGAATACTGTCCACTTGCTCCTGACGCTCACAAAGACTCTTAACATGCAGAACAAAGGTGACCACTCACCACCCCACACTGTAGTCTGCCATTCTTCCATATTTGCTTATAACAGAGAAGACGATTAGCCCCATCGAATTTATATTCTCTCACGGATTGATCTAACTCTCCCATTAATTTTCCTTGTAACCTATTCTCCCTACTTCCCCACAGATTCCACCACCTCTAAATGGAAAATATTTACAGCATCCAATTGACTTACATTGTTACAATGTACACTTCTGGGATGTAGGAGAGAACTACAGCAGTCATATGGCTACAGGAACCATGTCAAACGTATACCCAGAAAGCATTAGACTGAACTTGGGTCTTCGGAGGCAACTGCTCTTCTACCCACACCACTCTGCCTCCATCTACAACTTGCTCAGCCCCCTCCCAAATCTATGGCTTCAACTGCTGATAGAGACCTAAGGGCAACAGATACACTTTCTCTCATTGTCACTCAGTTCAAACTATGGAATTGCCTTAATAACAGCCCTGTAAGAGAACCCCGGTAAATTGGTAAATTTGTTTAATATTGTCACATGTACCGAGGTAGAATGAAACACGCTGTTCCGCATGCCATTTATAGAGATGATTTCACAGTATCAGTAGGTCGAGGTAATACAAAGGGTGGCATGATAGCATAGTGGTTAGCACAATGCCTTACAGCACCAGCGACCCAGATTCAGTTCCCGCCGCTATCCATAATGGGGTACATTCTCCCAGTTTCCTCCCACAGTCCAAAGACATGCCGATTGGTCAGTTAAATAATCATTGTAAGTTTTCCGTGATTAGGCCAGGGTTAAATCAGGAGCTCGCAGTGTGGTGCGACTTGGAAGGGTCTATTGCAGACGGTATCTCCATAAATAAATAAATAGATGAATGAATTAATCGATCAATAGTTAGATAAATAAATAAAAGCAACCACAGAATGAAGAATATCGTGTTAAGGAGAAAGCACAGTGCAGGTAGACAACAAGGTGCAAGGCCGTGACAAGATAGACTGTGAGGTCAAGAGTCTATTGCATCATTCAATAGTCCTACAATAGCTGGGTAAAAGTTGTCCACAAGCCTGATAGTATGTGCTTCCAGGCTTCTGTCCAATGGAAAAAGAGAGAAGAGAGTGTGTCAGGGGAGGGTGGGGTCACTGATTATGTTGGTTACGTTACTGAGGCAGTGAGAAGTGTATTCGGAGTCCATGGAAGGGAGGTGCTGAGCCTTGTCCACAACTCAAGAGTGGGCTGAGTACGGTTTGTAGGTGGTGGTACAGTAGCAGAGTGGCTGCCTCCGGCGTTTCGTGATGTGCTGAGCCGTGTCGGCAACTGTCCGCGGTTTCTTGCAAGTCTCCAGTGGAGCTGCTGCCCTGCCAAACAGTGATGCATCTGGACAGATTCTTTTCAATGGCATATTGATAACAATGGCTGAGGATCAAGGGGAACACACCCAATTTCTTTAGCCTCCTTGAGTGTGTTTTCTTGGTCAGGATTTACTTATTTGTTTACTTCTATTGAAATAGGCCCTTCCCGCCCTTTAAGCAGTGCTGCCCAGCAATCCCCAGATTTAACCCGAGCCTAATCACAGGACAATTTACAATGGCCAATTAACCTACCGATTGCTACATCTTTGAACCTTTGATTTCTGGGAGGAAATCGGAGCACCCAGAGGAACCCACACGGTCAAGGGGAGAACGTACAAACTCCTTACAGGCAGCGGCAGGAATTGAACCTGGGTTGCCGGTACTGTAAAGCATTCTGCCGACCACTACACCACCATGCCACCCCATATCTGGACCAGGACAGAATGCTTGTGTTGCTTCCACCCAAGTGTCTAAAGTTCTCAACCCTCTGACCCCTTTGTCTTTGATGAAGCCCGGAGCACGTGCACAGGACACACCAGCACCCCGCCCCGCTGAAGTCAATGGCCAACTCTTCTGTTCTGCTGATGGTGAGGGAAAGTCTCATGACACCATGTCACTAGGCTCTATCTCCTTCCTACCCCTGCATTGTCATTATTTGAGATAGCAATGGTTTCAGATCAGCACCACCTTCTCAAGGCCAATTAAACATGGGCGTTGAGTGCTGACCTTTACTGTGGATCCCATAACCTACAACTGCCCATGTAACTTCCTGAGCATCGCAGTATATAGTAGTCTGCTGCTTGTTCTCAGTTGACCTCAGGCTCCTGTGGTCGGTCATGAGAAAATTGGCCCTTGAGTGCTAAGCAAAAAGTTTAAAAAAAAACAGCTGTTGAAGGAAAACAATAAATCTCTCTGGAGAAAGGATCTGTCTCTGTAGCAGGCTTGGCGAGAGCTATCTCCCACCTCCTTTGACAATTGTATAATCAGCGTTGAATGAGAACCGTCGCACACAGGGCTCAGCTGCTTGCAGAGCTGTCAAACAGCCCTGGATTCCTCAGCTATGATCAGCCTAGCCTTGGGCTGAAACCACCACATTGCTGTCGCATCTTTGAGGAAGTACTTTCATCTCGAAAAAATATTATTACATTAAGTCCTTGTTATTCATGAGCGATAGAGGTACCAATTTTTCAGATAACTTTTTTGTGCCCAAGGTAAACACAAATATGCCCAATTATGTTGCAATCACAAGAGAATGCATTAATAAATCCATATAAGATTTTAAATATTAGCAGCAAACATTTTCCATTAAAAATACTAAAATTTACAGCTGTGACTGCTCCTGATATCATGAGGTGCAGCTTCTTAAATGGAGGCCACTCTCTATCAGAACATTGACATAGGTGGTCTGGAAACTGATCATTATACTTAGATGATGAATGGTTCCTCAATGTATGCATTCTGGCAGGTATATTTGTTAAATAAAACAATCAAGTTTATTGTCATACGTATTTGTGACAAGAATACACAAGGCCAATGGAAAATTTACTTGCAATAGCATCACAGGCACTTGGCATCATTTAAGGGGCAGTCACAAGAAAAGCATAAACTTAAATAATACAGGACTTTTACAAGCAAGAATGCAATTACAGCAAAAATGTCAATTTTACTGCAAAGGGATCTAAGTGCTCATGGTGTTATTCATCTGTTTTGATTATGGTTGAAGAGAAGAAGCTGCACTTGAGCCTGATGTATTGAACTTCAGCTTCTGTACCTCCTGCCTGGTAGTAGATCTTTAGAGTCATAGAAAAATCCAACATAGAAACAGACCCTTCAGCCCATCTAGTTCGTGCTGAATCATTCTCCCATCAACCTGCACCCAGACTATAGCCCTCCTACCCCTGCTATCCATGAACCTATCCAAATTTCTTTTAAAAGTTGAGATCAAGCTGGCAAGCACCACTTGCATTGGCAGCTCATTCAATACCCTCATGAACCTCTCAATGAAGAAGTTTCCCCTCATGTTAACCTTTCACCCTTAGCCCTTGACCTCTGATATAGTCCCACTCAACCATGGTGGGAAAAGCCTGCTTGTATTTACCCTGTCTACACCCCTCATAACTTTGCACACTCGTAAATTTGTATAACTTTGAGATGGGACTGGGGCCCAATTTGTGCCCACACTGAATGACTGATAGCAAGGACTGAAAATGTACTGTATGTTTTTGGAAGTCACTAGCAAGACTGGCCTTAGTAGCCTATCCCTGGTGATCTGAGCTTGATACAGGTGAATGACTACTCCACAGAGCTGAACCCATACACAATAGTTTACCTGAGTAATGTCATTCTTTGCCATCTTAAAGTACTTGGATGGTGATTTCTTTCCCTGACACCCTGTTTTAGATTCTGCAAAAAAAAAGTTTAATTTGTTACAGTGAAATTTGAATTCTTTTCAAGGATGTTCATCTTGGAATATTAATCTATCAATCCCATTTCTTTAATTCTCCCTTCTCTCTCTTCCATCAAGCAGCACCAGACTCAGCAACAGCTTCTATGCCACTTTTAAACAGCTCTGGAACGTTAACAATGAACACTTGACCTCACAATCCAGACCCTTGCCCTCAATGTCTGTCTGCACTGCCCAGTGACCCTATATTCTGCATTGTGTTATTGCTTTCCCTGTTTATGATCTATGTGGACAGCATTCAAAAGTATCTTTTTCCACTGTATTTGATACATGTGAGAATAATAAATCAAATCCAGCCAATACCAGTTCTATGAATATAATAATTACATTACCAATACCATATCAGCTTTTCCTCCTCCTTAAAGGAAAATTGCTGGAGAAAATGCACATGTCATCAGGGAGCTAATGGGAGGGCTATTTTTCATGCCCTGTCAGGTGTTAGCCCATTGGGCACTGTATAAAGAAAATATTCCTCTGGGGCTGCGTGGCTTTTCCTAGTCTCTTAACTCAGTTGAAATTACAATTCTGGTCCTATCCATGCACTGCTTCTCCTGATTTAACCTGGTTAGAGTTTCTCCAGCAGCAAAATTGCTCAGCACATCTCCCCTGACCCCAGGATTTAATAAGGTGTGGGAAAGCCATTCAGTGGGAGGGGAGTGCTGAGTGGAATTGCAGAACATTCACGGCATGAATTATAGAACTAGATCAAATGCTTACGCAGCAGCTCCCACTGCTAACTACATTGATCAATGCAGCCAGCGTGACCTGTTGTCGTCCGGGGAGCAGGAGACTAGCTCTATTGCGGGCAGGGAATATACATTTTGCTCTGAAGTATCTATAACTCGGCTCAGAGCTGGATGTTGATGTGATGGAAATTTAGGCAGGATTTCGCAGATATGGAAAAGATTGATCAGCAGTTTCTGAGCTCTTGCCCTTTCTTACTATTCTGTCCCACCCCAGTTACAGACTGGAACCACTTGTAAAGTCGACCCCAATTCAATGGCTTATGGTGCTGGCAAATTTATAGAACGGTATAGCAGAGAGACAGGCCCGTGGACCCACAACGTCGTCCCTAAACATGATGCCAAATTAAACTTGAGAGGCACAATAGAGGGCAGATGTTGGCAACTGGAGCAACAAGCTATCAGCTGGAGGAACGCAATGGATCAAACTGCATCAGTGAAAGGAAAGGATTTGACGTAGAAGCAGGAAGTGCAAAGTGAAAGACTTTCAGATTGGAGGCTCGAGACGTGAGTTCCCCTGATGTGAGTATCTTCACTGATGGGGTCATTTTCCAGGGGTTAGCCTGAGCTGGTATCCAAGAGCTGCCCTCCGGCCTCGGCAGGGTAAAGTTCCCGATGCAGGGTTTCAACTGGAAATGTCGGCAATTCCTTTCCTCCTACAGATGCTGCTGAGTTCACCAATTTAAATTAATTCTCTCCTGCCAATACATGCATCCAACAGCCTCTCAAGCACACTGTCACATCCGCTTCCACCACTCACCCAAAAGCCCATCCCAGGCACCTATCACTCGGCTTGCCTTGCACATCTTCTTTAAGCTTTCCTCTTGACCTTAATGAACGTTCTCTAATACTGGCATTGTTACCCTGGGAAAGAGATTCTGGCTTCCTACCCTACCTCTGCTTGTCCATAAGTATTGTGACACCACCATGCAGGAGCTGTCTGTGGCCTACACTAGCAATCTATTAATAACTCTGTGCCTCCATGACTCACACCTACCTTGATTCATTTCTGGATCTGCTATCCTAACCCTGTCAATTTGAACAGTGAGGACAGATGCAGTAAAGCCTGGAATGAAAACTTGTTCTGAGGTGAGAGCCACTAGGAACGCCCATTCAGTTTCACCATCGTGAGTGGGAATGACTGCACTAGCTAATGTGGCTATATCCACATGAGTAGCAATTCGAACCCCGCTTAACCAGTGCAAACGGTAACACTGACTGGTAATGGACTACATCCTCATACTACAAAATGGATCACATCCAAGTTCAGTGGAGATACCTTTGAGATCAACTCCCTCTCTGGAAAGGCCAAGGAATAACTAGCAAGCTCCAGTGACCTAGGTTTAATCCCGGCCTCCGATACTGTCTGTATGGAGTCTGCACTTTCTCCCTGTAATGTACAGGTCCTTTCATGGTGAACATAATGTGGCATGCTGATTCCGTTTGCCTAGCCTGCAATAGTCCCATATCCCTCTGCACCCTTCCCATCCAAGTATTTGCTTAAAAGTCTTTTAAATGCTGTAATTGTATCTGTCTCCACCACTTCCTCTGGTGACTTGGTCCAGATATTTACCACCCGTGGGAAGTAGTTGGGAATGTGCGGAGATTGAAATGGGTAAGTATAGGGTATAAACTGGGGGTTTGATGCTCAGTGTGGATTCAATAGGCTGAGGTTCATCGTCCTGCACTCTTTGATTCCACAGCACACATAGAAAAATGAAGGTCCTCTCGGCTAATCCTAATTAATAGAGGTGCTCAAGCCCTTGGTCCCATCCCTGAATCCGTGGAGAACTATGCTCTTGAGAAATACATACAGTACGGTAGATATGGCACTAGAAAATGGTTCTCCTTCACAAGCAGCAAAGTGATGGACAAATGCTGGCTAGTGGCATTCAAAGCAAGGTGAGGAGGATGTGGTCACAGTTCCTCAGCATTTAAACTCTCCACTTCTGATCATTGCACAACTGGTGCCCTCCATGTGTGATAAGCACTGCAGTTTGCCATGGAGCATCAAGCTTGTGGCTTTCTCGAGCACCAGCATCTACTAATTGTTACCGCCATTAAGCCTGGGTGCTTTATCTTTGAGCTTGTCAAGTTAATTGGGACTTTCATGTGCTTCCAACATTCTATGATCATTCAAAAGGGACTCGTGGTGTGCTCTGTTAGCAGAGTCCTTCAGTCTGTTTGTGGGGAATGGATTGCCTCCAATGCTCTGTCGGTATTCCTATGTTTAATGTCTCGTTTCCGTCTCTTCATGGGGAGTCCGCTGTTCCTCCACCCCTGGTTGAGTCGTCACCAGAACTCACAGCGAGGGAGCCTGCCATCCTTTGATCTTGGATTGATCCAGTGCCTGCGACCACCATGACAGAGTCTGCCATTCCAATGCACTTGGGTCCAGTCCTGCAAATGTGGATCATGATAGCATGGTAGGTAGGTCATTGCTCATGTATCTGGTTGGAATCTAATATCTTGGATTATGGATAATGTTGTGGTTTTGTTTTTGGAAGTGGGTATCATTCATGTCGAGCATCTTCATTTCAAGCAAGGCAGGTAGGTAAACTCTCTTCCATTGAAACCAAGAATGGGCTGGAATCATTGAGGTGTGAATATTACTTGCTATACATTAACATATGCCTCAATATTTTTTTTCAGACTCGAACTCACGGCTAGCAGGCAGAGGCTGCCTCATTGGCAGAGGAGTTGTGAATGGAACTTTTACATTCTGCATACATTGATATACAACCTCACTTCTGAACCTTCTGAAGGAAGGGAGGTCATTGATAAAGCAGTTGAAGATGGTTGGGCATTGGATACAACCCCAAGGAAGTCCTGCAATGGTGTCCTGGGATTGGAAGGATTGACCTCCAAAAACCACAACCATTTTTTGAAACATGACTCCAGGTCCTGGAGCATTTTTTTTCCCCTTGACCTCCAATAACTTCAGGATACCAGCAGGCCTTAGGTGTTACCTCCTGCTGAATTCAGCTGTCATCCACCAAAGGTGGTCAGTCTGAATTCACCTCTAGATTTACAGCTCTTTGGCCCAAGTTAGGACTGAGGCAGTGATGAGACCTAGAGTCGAGTGCTTCTGGCAAAACCCAAGCTGGGCATCATTGTGTAGATTACTGATGAGCAAATGGCTTCATAGCACTGTTGACGATGGGTTCCGTTGTTTTGCTGGTGATTGAGGGTCGACTGATCAGATGTTAATTAGCTGATTGGAGTTGTCCCGCTGTTTGTGAACAGGGCTTACCTGGGCACCTTTCCATATTGTTGAATAGATGCTGTGAGTTCTGATTGCACTGGAACAGCTTGGCTAGAGGCACAGCTAGTTCTGGAGTACATATCTTTGGTAGTACAGATGGTCCCATAGCTTGATATGGGCAAAGTCTGCATATCACCCACGTCACAACTTAATGGAAAGAGAAAAGAAAACGGAAACAGAGAATACTGGAATTCTTCAGGATGTCGTACAGCATCTATGGAGGAGGGACAAGAATTGACATCAGAGCCATGTGCTTCCATTAGGAACTTTCAAGATTCAAAGTACATTTATTATCAAAGAATGAAAAGATAATACACATTGAGATTTGTCTGCTTACAGGCAGCCACAAAACGAGAATCTTGAAGAACCCAATTTAAAAAAGAAAGACCATTACCACTGTGCAAAGAAGAAAACAAAGACGCATATCATGCAAACAATAGAAGCAAACCACAGCATTGTGTACCAGACTGAGTCATCAGATCTGCTCCCTGGACTAGGCCCAAGCCTTGATCTCAAGCCATCACAGTAGCAGCACAAAACGCCACCAAACCCACAGAGATGACAGCCGCCAGAGCAGTCCACAGCGCCAGCACCACAGAGAGAGGAACGAAATCAGCCCAAACTTTGCCCTGTCTCCAGTCCCGACACACCGGCTTTCCAGCCTATCTGGGCCAGCGTTTAAATTGACCAAGCACTGGGCAGTGCCTGACTCCAGGACCCAGACCCCGGCACCGCGACAGCCCCGCGCTCTCCAGCCAGAAGCCGTTCTCCACCTCAACAAAACGGCTCGGTGCACGTAGCGATCTAACCTCACACCCGGATTAGGTCGACAGACATCGCAACTCTTTCTCATCAACTCCTCTCCAAACCATTCATTCCAACTCCATCACTGAGAGTGATCCCAACTCCGTCTGTGACCCCCAACTTCAGCACTTTGTGATGCACCAGAACAGCTCATCCTTTGAATCAGCTTCACCTTCGCTTGCTTCTCCGTGGTTTGCAGTGATAATTTACCACAATTTACTTTACAAAAGGTGTAATTAGTTACGTCTTGCTAACAATTGTATTCTTGTATTTATAACACCTTTCATGATGTTCCAGAACACTTTGTAGACATGATGCACTTCTGCAGTAATGTGTGGGAAAATGCATCAAGCACCCAGAAATAGCCGTGTTGTGGTAGGCAGATGTTCACTTTTGTTGATACTGATTAAAGGATAAATGTTGACCAGAATTAGAATCGGGTTTTATATCACCAACATATGTCGTGAAATATCCATCCTGGATTGGGGAGCATGCCATATGAGAATAGGTTGAGTGAACTCGGCCTTTTTTCCTTGGAGCGATGGAGGATAAGCGGTGACCTGATAGAGGTGTGTAAGATGATGAGGGGCATTGATCGTGTGGATAGTCAGAGGCTTTTTCCCGGGGCTGAAATGGCTAGCACGAGAGGGCGCAGTTCTAAGGTGCTTGGAAGTAGGTACAGAGGAGTTGTCAGGAGTAAGTTTTTTTATGCAGAGAGAGGTGAGTGTGTAGAACTGGCTGCCGGCAATGGTGGAGGCAGATGCGATACGATACGGCAGATAAGAGACTCCTACACAGGTACGTGGAGCTCAGAAAAATAGAGGGCTATGAGTAACCCTGGGTAATATCTCAGGTAAGGACATGTTCAGCACAGCTTTGTGGGCCAAAGGGCCTGTATTGTGCTGTAGGTTTAATGTTAAATTAAATAATGCAAAAAGAGAAAAAAATGTAGTGGGGTAGTATTCATGGGCTCAATGTCCATTCAGCAATCTGATGGCAGAGGGGAAGAAGCTGTTCCTGAATCACTGAGTGATCGATATTTATAGCGAGCCCCAGCACAAGAAGAGACCATTTTACCCACCAGCTCTTCGCTGACCATCAACTACCAATCTACATTAATTCTATATTAATCTAATTTTTAATTTTCCCCATATTCTTATCATTTTCCCATTGATTCTGCCACCCCCTTCCACATTTGATACAATTTAATACAATTTATTTTTTATTAGTTTTTTTATACATTTTCTACATAACTACAGATAAAAAAAACCCCAGATCAAAATGAAGAACATTGATACAGTGCAAAAATAAACATACAATAATAATATGGAACAAAAAAAAGATAATTGAGAAAGCACCCAAATTGAAGACATGTAAAATTAGTATCCTCCCCAAGCCCTGCAACAAAAAAAACTCCAGATCAACCACAACACAATATAGAGAATATAAATCAGGACAACCAAACCCCCAAAGCTGTAAATACACTTAGCAACAGAAGATATTAATGCCTACTACCAAAAGAAAAAGGAGCTGAAAGCAAGGGACCGAAAAAAAAACCCCTAGTCAAGAGGAAGGTTATGAAAGTACTCGTTAAAAGGTCCCCAGACCTTATGGAACTTTAAATCCGAATTAAGAACTGAATAATGAATTTTTTCAAGGTCTAAGCAGGACATAATATCATTAAGCCATTGAGCATGCATGGGCGGGGCAACATCTCTCCATCTAAGGAGGATTAAACATCTAGCCAGGAGAGAAGCAAAAGATAATATTCCACACTTAGTCGAACTCTGACATAAATCTGTCTCACCCCAGAAACCGAACAAAGCAATTAAAGGGTTAGGTTCTAGGTGGTGATTCAGAATATACGATAACATTATGAAGACATCTTTCCAAAATTTCTCCAAGCTAGGACAAAACCAGTACATATGAATGAGAGAGGCCTCGCCCCTTTTGCATTTATCACAAAGAGGACTAATGTTAGGGTAAAATCGAGATAGTTTAGATTTAGACATATGGGCTCTTTGGACAATCTTAAACTGTAAAAGGCAATGGCGAGCACAAAGAGAGGTTGAATTAACCGATTTGAGAATCGAGTCCCAAGTCTCATCAGATAAAGAGGTATTTAAATCCTGCTCCCATGCCATTTTAATTTTATCCACAGGGGCATGTCGTAAGGCTGCTAATTTATCTCGAATAAATGATATTAAACCTTTACCTAGTGGTTTAATGGAAAGAAATAAGTCCATAACATTTTTCTCAGGCAGTTCAGGGATGTTAGGAATTAAAGGAACAATAAAGTGTCTAATTTGGAGATATCTAAAAAAATGAGCATTGGGCAGATTGAACTTAGCAGAGAGCTGTTGAAAAGAAGCGAAGCGATTGTCAATAAAAAAGATCTTCAAAATGTCTAATGCCCTTCCTATACCAATCATGGAATGCTGAGTCATACGTAGTAGGTAAAAAAAAGTGATTATGTAAGATAGGGCTAGAAAAGATAAAACCATGGAAACCATAAAATTTCCTAAACTGAGCCCATATACGCAAAGTGTGTCTAACAAGAGGATTAACTATTAATCTGGACAAACTACAAGGGAGTACAGAGCCAAGAAGTGCAGAGATAGATAAATCTTTAGTGGAGCTCAACTCCATTGCCACCCAATTAGGGCACTCGGGTTGGCCATGGAAAAAAGACCAAAAGGTAGCACAACGTATATTGGCTGCCCAATAATATAAACGAAAGTTGGGTAAAGCCATGCCACCCTCTTTTCTCTTTTTTAGGTTTTTGGAGATAGACTTTATTAATTCTAGAGCGTTTATTCTTCCACAGATATGACAAAATAATAGAGTCTAAGGAATCAAAAAAAGATTTAGGAATAAAAATTGGGATTGATTGAAATAAATATAAAAGTTTAGGGAGAACATACATTTTAACAACATTTTAACAACATTTAACAAAGACATAGACAGAGGTGACCATTGTAACAGACTCTGTTTTATAGTATATGAAAGATTGGCAAAATCTTCATGAAAGAGATCTTTAAACTTCTTTGTGACTGTAATCCCAAGATAAGTAAATTGATTATGAACTACTTTAAAAGGGAGATCACGAAATGTTAATTCTCGTGCTTCTTTATTAATTGGGAAAAGTTTGCTCTTATGTAAATTAAGTTTATAGACAGAACTGGCTAAACTGGCGACACTTCACCTGTGAGTCTATCGTGGTCATCTACTGTTTGCAGTGCTCCGGGTGTGTCCTCCTGTATATCAGTGAGACCCGACGTAGATCAAGAGACCGCTTCAACGAGCTTCCACGCTTCAAGGGCCAGAAATAGTGGGATCTCTTGGTAGCCGCCCATTTTAATTCTACTTCCCATTCCCATTCCGACATGTCAGTCCATGACCTCATCTACCGTCACGATGAGGCCACACTCGAGTTGGAGGAGCAACACATTAAATTCCTTCTGGGTAACCTCCAACCTGATAACATGAACATCGATTTCTCGAATTTCTGGTAATACACCCTGTCCCCACCCACCATCCCCTATTCCTGTTTCCCTCTCTCACCTTCTTCCTTTCCTGCCATCAACCCTGCCCCTCTGGTGCACCTCCTCCTTCCCTTTCTTCAATGGTCTTCTACAATCAGATTCTTCCTCCTCTAGCCATTTATCTTTCACCAATCAACTTCCCAGTTCTTTACCTCAACACTCTCCCCCCTCCCAGTTTCACCTATCACCTACCACCTTGTACTTCTTCCTCCCTTCCCCTCACCTTCTCACACTGACTTCTCATCTTCTTTCCAGTCCTGAAGAAGGCTCTAGGCCTGAAACGTCGACTGTTCACTCTTTTCCATAGATGCTGCCTAGCCTGCTTAGTTCCTCCTGCATTTTGTGTGCATTGTTTTGGATTTTCCAGAATCTGCAGATTCCCTCATGTTTGTGACTTCCCTACAACCATCAGGTTTTTGAACCAATCTGTACAACCCTATTCCTACTTCAATAATATTAGCATGGACTTGCTTCTGATTCTGAATTTGGACTAATGTTTTGCAGTATTTTTCTTCACCGTTCTGTATAGTTTATGTAAAGTCTATGTACAATTTATGTTCTGTGTGTTGTCTGAAGGCTGCAGAATTGCCGCGAACAATTCCTTCATTACACTTGTGCCTCGAGGTACTCGTACACGTGACAGCAGACACAGCTTGGACTGGGAAACCAAGAGGCATCTTCCCGGAAAGTACGAGAATTAACAATGAGCCAAGCTGACGCAGTACTAGGAAGGGGAAGATCGTTGTTGATGATACCCCACATGCGGCCACTCAATCTCTTCAGGTGTTTCCAAGGTTTGTGCATGCTTCAGTATGAAATGCATAAAGGGAGAAAATTATACAATTCATAGAGTAGAGGCAAAGGTATAGCCAAAGTCAAGCTTATTGCTATTATGCATAAGTGTGTGTATGCACAGGTGTGGGTTGGTTGGTGGTATCCATCTGTCTCGGAAGACTATGGGTGATGATCATCATCACGAGCCTTGGGTGGAAGATTTGGCAATCCTGAGATGCCCAGTCATCAAGATCTCCCTCTCGGCCTCACGAGTGTAGTCCAGAGGAAAGCTTGTGAACCAATAGGTTTGGCACCAGCTCAGCTGCAGGAGCTGCCAGAAGGATTTCAATGACGTCCAGCCGCCTCAGGGGCTCCACTCCGGATCTGCTGTCTGGGTTTACTCCTGTAGCCTTCGTCTCTCCTGAGGCTGCCCACGAGGCAGTGGGCTATTTACCTGTAGCTGGGGATCTGGTTCAGGAGCACCAGGGCGTGTCCACACACCGGTACCGGGGCCTGGGTGTTAAATCTGCAGGGACCAGACCTCTTCCCCGTCCTCTGTAGTTCAGCCTGAGTCCGAAAAGGAGTTCAGTTTCCGTGTGTCACCAGCGAGGAGGCACGACAGGAGGCTTGCTGTTGGAGAGGTTATGTGCTGGCAGGGAGAGACTCACACATTCAGCTCTGCTTTTCGCAAGACTGCTAGCCAGCGGTGGATGCTGAAAGTGAGAGCGACAAGCACCACCCACTCACCATACTAGACGCATCACAACAACCATTTTGCACAGGTGGAATGAGCAACTTACAACGGCACCACTGGCACACAATATTCACAAGAAAAAATATAAACCGTACAAAATTGTGCAAGAATGCAATTAGTAAAAGAAACAAATTCTGTTGTAGCATACAGTGGTCAATGTGGCCATGCTGTTGCTACCACAAGGTAATTAATAGGGTTGTGCAGGTTGCTTCAAGATTCAAGGTTGTTTATTGTCATTCTTCTATACACAAGTGTATCTGAGAATATAATGATTGTAACTCCAGATTCGATGCAGCATAGTAAGCATAAAGCACACGATAAGACACAGTAAGCATAAAATACATGGTAAAACACACACAGTAAGTATAAAGTTTAGAGTAAATGTATTATCAATGTAATCTATGTCACTATATACAGTCCTGAGATTCATTTCCTTTCCTGCATACTCAATAAATCCAGAACAGAATGTGGGATGTAATGTTAAAATTGTACAAGGCATTAATGAGGCCAAATTTGGATAGTTGTGTACAGTTCTGGTCACTGAATTATAGGGATGATGTCAACAAAATAGAGTACAGAGGAGATTTACTAGAATGTTACCTGGGTTTCAGCACCTAAGTTACAGAGAAAGGTTGAACAAGTTAAGTCTTTATTCTTTGGAGCGTAGAAGGTTGAGGGGGGACTTGATAGAGGTATTTAAAATTATAAGGGGGATGGATAAAGTTGACATGGATAGGCTTTTTCCATTGAAGGTAGGGGAGATTCAAACAAGAGGACATGAGTTGAGAGTTAAGGGGCAAATGTTTAGGGGTAACTCAAGGGGGAACTTCTTTACTCAGAGGGTGTTAGCTGTGTGGAACAAGCTTCCAGCAGAAGTGTTAGAGGCAGGTTCGATATTGTCATTTAAAAAAATAGATTGGATAGGCATATGGACAGGAAAGGAATGGAGGGTAATGGGCTGAGTGCAGGTTGGTGGGACTGGGTGAGAGTAAGCATTCGGCATGGACTAGAAGGGCCGAGATGGCCTGTTTCTGCGCTGTAATTGTTATATGGTTATATGGAATAGTAACTACCATAAAATCAATGAAAGACCACACCAGCGCAGGCGTTCAACCAGTGTGAAAAAGACAACAAGCTGAGCAAATACTCAAAGAGATTAATAATAATAATAAATAAACAATAAATACCGAGAACATGAGCTAAACAGTCCTTGAAATGAGTCAATGGGTTGTGGGAGCATTTCAATGATGGGGCAAGTGAAGTTATCCCTTTTGGTTCAAGAGCCTGATGGTTGAGGGGTAATAACTGTTCCTGAACCTGGTGGTGTAAGTCCTGAGGCTCCTGTACCTTCTCCCTGATGGCAGCAGCAGGGAGACAGCATGTCCTGTATGGTGGAGGTCCCTGATGATTGATGCTGCTTTCCTGTGACAATGCTTCGTGTAGATGTGTTCATTTGTGGAGAGGGTTTTACCCGTGATGGACTGGACCGTATCCACTACTTTTTGTCAGATTTTCCATTCAATGGCATTGGTGTTTCCCTACCAGGCTGTGATCCAGACAGTCTACTGATGCCTACAGGGGTCAGTGTCCTGCTGGAAAACAAATCTTCCAAGTCACAGTTCTCTTGCAGACTGCATCAGATTTTCCTCCAGGATTTCCCCATATTTTGCTGCATCCATTTTACCCTCTACCTTCACAAGCCTTCCGGGGCCTGTTGCTGTGAAGCATCCCCGCAGCATGATGCCGCCACCACCGTGCTTCACGATAGGGAATGTGTGTTCTTGATGATGTGTTGTGTTTGGTTTATGCCAAAAAGCTCAATTTTGGTATCACGAGACCACTGAACCTTCTTCCAGCTGACTTCAGAGTCTCCCACATGCCTTCTGGCAAATTCTAGCCGAGATTTCTTGAGAGTTTGTTCAATGGTGGCTTTCTCTTTGCCACTCTCCCATCTCAGCCACTGAAGCTTTTAACTCCTCCAGAGTTGTTATAGGTCTATTTGTGGCTTCCCTCACTGGTCCCCTTCTTTCTGAGGATGGCTTGCTCTAGACAGATTTACAGCTGTGCCGTTTTCTTTCCATTTCTTGATGATTGAGTTAACTGTACTCCAGGAACTAGGAAATGTTCTTATATCCATCTCCTAACTTGTGCTTTTCAATAACCTTTTCACGGAGTTGCTTGGAGTGTTCTTCTGTCTTCATGGTGTAGTTTTTGCCAGGATACTGACTCAGCAGCAGTCAGACCTTCCAGACACAGGTGTATTTTTACTCCAATCAACTGAAACACCGCGACTGCACACAGGTGATCTCCATTTAACTAATTATGTGACTTCTAAAACTAATTCACTGCACCATTGGTGTGTGATATTAAAGGGGCGGGGGGGGTGAATACTTAAGCAGTCAATTATTTTGTGTTTTATATTTGTAATTAACTTAGATCACTTTGTTGAGATCTGCTTTCACTTTGACATGAAGGAGTATTTTTCTGCTGATCAGTGTCAACGAAGCCAAAATGAATCTGCTGTGATTCAATGTTGTAAAACAATAAAATATGAAGACTTCCCCGGGGTGGGGGAGGGGTGAATACTTTTTATAGGCACTGTAAATATGTTTCACTGGCTGCTGATGGAGGCTGCAGAAGAAACTGGTCACTGGCAGGATGCACCGTTGTCACAGAGCCACCTTTACCAACACACAGCAGGCTCTTGGCTGACAGCTTTAACACTTGCAGCCTGGAATAGATCTGATGACAAGCTCTCAACTGGACTTTCATTAATCAAACCCTGGCATGGACAGGCTGGATGCCTTTGAGGGCATGCCAGATAATTAGTTGAGGGGAGCAAAGAATAGAACCATATGAAGCCAAGATAAACAGAAGTTTCTCTGGGAAAGAAATACCAGCTCAGATTATCAGGAACGCAGAGGCCCGTTTACGCACTGTGCTTGTCCTGACTCGTGAGATGCTCTTCTGTGGCAGGCCAGAAGAACTTTGTGTTGAAGTCCCTGTCAACGTAACTAACACCAGAGAGCGGCCAGGGGCCGTCACTTCAGGCAAGAACCCTCGGCCTGGGGTCAGGCCTGCCAGCAGCAGCCACGGACATGGGTTCTGACATAACGAAACCTTGCTTAACAAAGTGAATTAATCTTCAGATGCAATTAGCCACAAGGCAAATTTAATAAACAGCGCACACATTTTTGACATTCCAGCAGTAGGCTCCAGCAAAGTTCACATCCAGTGTAAACATATAGATAAGGGAAAATTAAAGTGAAGTGTGAAAACCTCATGACCTCACACTGATACTGGCCAGAGTGTCCTCAAAATATACCTCTGAGATTTTGTGCTGAAGTACATGGGCAGACCTGACAGTCTGTCGGAATGAGTCATTGACATTAAACCTGGCAAAGCTGCCCCGGTCACTATGCCCTTTAGGAGGGAAGTATTGGTTTTGTACATTAACCATGTGTTGCTCGTATAGGGTGGGTGGTGTTATGCTCAGGGACCTGTCAGTTTTTGTGTAATGGACTATGGCTTTGAATAAAATGGAAAGCTCGTACCCTGTACAATTTTTTAAATATATTATTTTATTGAGATACAGCACATAATAGGCCCAACCAGCGCCAATTTAATCCTAGTCTAATCACAGGACAATTTACAAAGATCAATTAACCTACCAACTGGTATGCCTTTGGACTGTGGGAGGAAACCAGAGCACCCAGAGGAAACCCACACAGTCATAGAGAGATCGTACAAACTCCTTACAGGCAGCAGCAGGAATTGAACTGCGGTCACTGGTACTGTAAAACATTGTGCTAACCACTATGCTACCATGCCGCCCAAAATGACACTGATGTTTAAACCAACATTGATCTTGTGGAGCAGGGGGCAATAAAATGGACAGGAAATTAATATTACTGGTGTTGAACCTTATAACATTTTGCAACTGTCTATAAGGAGTGCATTTCCCTTCCCATTCAAGGTCAAGTTGAATGGGCAGGGGAAATGCACTCCTTATAGGCAGTCCTTGTGTATCAGTGAGACCCGACGTAGATTGGGAGCCCGCTTTGCCGAGCACCTACTACCAGAAAAAGCAGGATGTCCCAGTAGCCACCCATTTCAATTCCAGTTCCCATTCCAACATGTCAGCCCATGGCCTTCTCTACTGCTGTGATAAGGCCACCCTCAGGGTGGAGGAGCAACAGCTTATATTCTGTTTGGATAGCCTCCAACCTGATTCTCGAACTTCTGGTAATTGCTCCCCCTCTCCCCTTCACCACTCCCATTCCCATTTCCCTCTCTCACCTGATCTCCTTACCTGCTATCAACTCCCACTGGAGCTCGTCCTCCTGTTCTTCTATGAACTTCTACCCTCTCCTGTCAGATTTCCCCTTGTTCAGCCCTTTACCTCTTTCACCAATCAGCTTCCCAGCTCTTTACTTCACCCGTCCCCCGCCTCTGGGTTTCACCTATCACCTGCCACCTTGTACTTCTTCCTCCGCTCCCCCCACCTTCTTGCTCTGACTTCTCATCCTTTTATCAAGTCTCGGCCCAAAACATCAACTGTTTACTCTTTTCCATAGACGCAGCCTGGCCGGCTGAGTTCCTCCAGCATTTAGTGACTATTGTGAAGGTCAAGTTTATTGATCTGATGTACATACATACACTGGGTGCAAATGCCATCAAAATTAACTTCTCACAGCAGCACAGTACATAACAAGACAAGGACAAACATAGATGTTGCATAAATTCTAGATTAGAGAAGGGACAAGTGTTGTGATCCTCTATGAAAATACTGGGGGAGATCACTCAGACATGGCTAACACTTGTCCTGTGCATCACCACCAGTTGTTTGAGTAATCAGTCTTCAGTTCATTTTCAGCTTGATATAAAGAATCCCGCAGCACAATTTTCAGAAAATCAGCGGGAATCTGCTATTTTTCTTGAGCAGTATTTATCACTCACTAGGCTCTACTGTGAGCAGATTAACAGGCCATTATTATCACCATTGTTCCTCTGGGATTTCACTTACACAGAATTATTGCTGATTTCCCCACAATAGTGGCTACACTTCAAAAGCACTTCACTTTCAGACAGTCATAGAACTACAAAGGGAACAGGCCCTTTGGCCCATCTGGTCCATGCTGGGCAAGATGCCCCATCCAAGCGAGTCCCATTTGCCAGCACTCGGCCCACTGCCTATTAAATTTTTCCAATCCATGTGTCTGTCCAACTCTCTTTTGAAAGTGGTTATTGTACCTGCCTCTACGGCTTCCTCTGGCAGCTCATAGAAATCACCCTTTGTGTAAAAGTGTTGTCCCTTAAGTTTCTGTTAAATCTTTCCCCTCTCACCTTAAACCTATGCCATCTGGTTCTTGATTCCTCAATCCTGGGGAGAAGATTGAGTGGATTCACTATATATATATATTTGCTTCTCATGATTTTATACACCTCCGTAAGATCACCTCTCAGTCTCCTACACTCTAAGGAATAAAGTCCTAGCCTATTTAACCTTTTCCTCAGGGCTTCAAGTCCTGGCAACATCCTTGCAAATCTTCTGCACTCTTTCCAGCTTAATCACATCTTTCCTATAACATGGTGTCCGAAACAGAAAACAACACACCAAGCACAAGCAAGAGAAAATCTGCAGATGCTGGAAATCCAAGCATCACACTCAAAATGCTGGAGGAACTCAGCAGGTCAGGCAGCATCTATGGAAAAGAATAAACAGTCGACGTTACAGGCCGAGACCCTTCATCAGAGTACAACCACACCCTGATCTTCCAACTTCTATACTCACCCCGCTGACCTGTGAAGGCCAGTAAGCCAAAAGCTTTCCTCGTGACTCTGTCTGCCTGTGCCTCCCCTCTCAGTGAGTCACAAACTTGCATTCTAAAGTCCCTCTGTTCTGTAACCCCCCTCCCCCCCCCCCCCGGGAAAATTCTGTCTGGATTTGACTCTAGAAATTGCAAAATCTAGTACTTATGGTGTTAACTCCAAGAGAAACTGAGTGAACAGCACCAGCTATTAGTCCTGGCCTGCTTTGCCCTCACAAAAGCCTCCGATGAGGAAGACTGCAGAGAATCCTGTCAAATACAGAAACCTATCTTCTACACTATCTACTACATGCTGCCTTTCAAGGGACTACAACAGGCCAAGTTCAATGGAGGCTGGAGCAAGCTGGCTACATTATTGCCTCTAATGCCTTCCTCAATCATCTTTGCTGCAATATCACACTCACCTCCGTTGAGCTTCCAGGTGGAATCGAGCAGATCTGTGAGACAAATGGGAAGCTCTGCAGACCTTTAGATCCATGGACCAGAACCAAAGTTGCCCCAGCTTCAGATATTGAAGTTGGTCTATGCCAACAACACCTGCTCCTATGCCGTATTTTATTTTCAAATTGTTTATTTGCAGACACAATAGTGGAGACAAATGAATTTTAGATAGGCAGGTGAGTGTGCAGGGGAAGCAGGGATATGGATCATGCGCAGGCAGAAGAGATTAGTTTAATTTGGTGTAGACATCATGGGCTGCAGGGCTTATTCCTGTGCTCTACTGTTCAATGTTCTCTGCAGCATCTAGTCTCATTCACTGAAGCTTGCTGGAGAAGGGATCTTAAATCTGATGGGACACAGAACAGTACAGTACAGGAACAGGCCCTTCAGCCCACAATGCTGTGCTAAACCTGCTAAAAAGTAAATCAAAAAGCCCCAAAAATTAATCCCTCCTTCCGACACCATGTCCATACCCCTCCATCTTCCTCACATTCATTTGCCTATTTAAATGTCTCCTAAAAGCCACTAACATCATGGCAGGCATCCACCCCTCACATTACCCCTCACATCCCCTTTGAACCTACCCCCTCTCACCTTCAATGCGTGCCCTCTGGTGTTAGATATTTGTACCTCAGAAAAAAAAAATGTCCTGTCTACTCTATTTATGGCTCATGTAATCTTTATAAACCTCTACCAGATCTCCCCTCAGCCTCCGACGCTCCAGAGAAAAGCTTCTCATGATAGCACTTGCCTTCTAAACCAGGCAGCATCCTGGTAAACCTCCTCTGCATGCTCTGCAAAGCCTCAACACTCTTCCTATAGTTGAGCGACCAGAACTGTATGAAATACTCTAGAAGTGACCCAACCAGAGTTCTATAAAGTTACAACATAACCTTTTGACTTTTGATCTCAATGCCTCGACTAAGCCTTTAAACCTTCTATAAACCTTCTTAGCAATCCTGTAGATCTATGTAGCCACTTTCAAGGAGCTATGAACTTGGACCACAAGATCTTTCCACTCAGCAGTGTGCTGTTTCCTTGCATTTGTCCTTCCAAGTGTAACACCTCACATTTATCTGAGTTCAACTCCATCAGCCATTTCTCTGTCCATATCTACAATGATTTATATCACACTGTATTCTTTGCCAGTCTTCTACAGTTTCCACCAATCTTGGTATCATCTGCAAATTTACTAACCCACCCATCTACATTTTCAACCGAGCCATTTATATACATCACAAACAGCAGAGACTCCAGCACAGATCCCTTTGAACACCACTAATTACAGACCTCTGGCTCAAATGAGCTACTTTAATCACTACTCTCTGTCTTCTCTGCACAAGCCAGTTCTGAATCCAAAGAGCCGATTCGCCACCAACACCATGTATCCCAATCTTCTGGATTAACCTCCTATGAGGGACTTTGTCAGACACCTTGCTAAAGTCCATGTAGGCAACATTCATTGTCCTATCCTCATCATTCTCTCGCCACCTTGTCAAAAAACTCAATCAAGTTGTTAAGGCACAACCTGCCAAGCACAAAGTCATGGTGGCTCTCCCTAAGTAGGCCATGGGTTTCCAAATGCTCAAATAGCTTATCTCTAAGAACTTTCTCCAGCAATTTCCCTACAACTGACGTGAGACTGGCTGATCTACAGCTTCCTGGACTTTCCCTCAAGCATCTCAAAGAAAACGTTCTCCACCAACCTGTCTCCCTCGTACAACTTTTGATCTTCAACAATTACAGTCTATGTTTAGATCTGTGTGACTGCAGAATTTCTGTGATTTCCTTTTGCATAGACCCCTTACAGGTGGGGCCAAGGACTACTTCATATCAGAGTCATTACTCAGTGCCAGCAGACACAGAGCCAAAATTCGATGTCTTCAGCGTGTCAGCTCACCCTTCAACCATCTGAAGAAATGGGTGCTTGACATCAAGACATCAGACCAGGCATAATGCTCATGGTGTATCAGGCAGCAATGATACCCTCCCCTCCTTTATTATTCTGAACTATGGATTGCCTGTATCTGGCATTACGTAGCACCGGTGTGATTCTACCAACACTATCTTTGCAAAATCCTCCAAATACACTAGTAGAATCAGTATAATATGGAGTGTCCCCTCCCAGGCCTATGCCCCCAGCACTGAGGACCTAACTACACTCAGCTGGTTTCAATGGGAAGACAGATTGTTCTGTAGTCCGTTGCACTAGATGCAGCAGCTACAATCTCTTGTGCTTCCATTGTATGATTTCATTATTATGTATCTTCAAGGCATGCTGACTTTGAAGAAGTTCTCTTCCTTTCTGATGGCAGTTCTGTGAGACCCTTGCTCTCTGCTCCCCCTATGCCCTGAGACTCTTCAAGAAAATTTTTACCAAGACTCATTCTCCCCCTCCCTTTCTATTCCGGCTATTTCCCGTTTCCACTCTCAGTCCAGATGAAAGGCTTTGACCTGAAGCATCGATAATCCTTTCCCCTCCCACTAATGATGCTCAGCTCACTGAGTTCCTCCAGCAGATTGCCTATTGCATCTTCAGTCTGTTGTGTGTCCACATTGTTTGCATGCCAAAAACAGACGCTCTACTCAAAGCTCCAAGAGACCAAGAAACTACCAGTAGGACAAAGGAAATGATGTTCACAAGATCCTTGTGAAAAAAGTGTAACATCAGTCCCTGGACTTCTGTAAATGGAAAGGTTGAGATGGGAACTAGAACCTTTAGGCTCTGGGTCCCTGGACTTCTGTAAATGGAAAGGTTGAGATGGGAACTAGAACCTTTAGGCTCTGGGTCCCTGGACTTCTGTAAATGGAAAAGTTGAGATTGCATCTAGCACCTTCAGGTATTTTATCAGGACCATTGTGAATCCTGGTGAAAAATTGGAATGGGTGTATCACTCCCCAAACCACACAATACCAAATCACGTAAGGCAGAGTCAGAGAATCTCACATTGCCTTTATCAGCCATCTCAAAACCCACTAGAGCAGACAACAAATTCGACCCTGAGGTACCACTAAGAAGAGATTCTATGGGTGAAAAGGTCTTTGATCAGATCTAGAGTGGCCGTGACATGGATTCATGGCTACACCAAACCTTTACGAACACAACCGCTGCCCCACAACACTTTCAATTCTGGAGCAGCTCTTTGGAAATGGTGATTGAAATAACACCCCAACACAGATCAAGATGAACTCTTGGTCTCTCAGTCTACCTTATCATGGGCCTTGCACTCTACTCGGAAACTGCCGATGCTGAAATCTATACTGCAACCCTCTAAAAGCCAGAGGTATACAACGGGTCAGGAAGCTTTGTTCCGCTTGCCCTGAGAACTCCTCCAGGTTTCTGTGTATTGTCCTCCCGCACTGCACTTCCACTGTAAATGTTACAGTATATTTTGCATGCTGAGTTTTTATTTTCTGGTTCTACTACTTCAGTGTCCTCCAAGAAGACAATAACCTTGTCGTAAGGTTTGGAGGTTTGCGTGCCTCAATGACCCAGAGACCTATGTTAGGTCAAGTCAGGGCTTGATGCTTTGGCACTTGGTAGGGCCATCCATGCCATACAGGCCAAAGGGTAAAGACCACACCGTGTGGTCCACCGGTCCCCAGGTTCAGGGGTTCAGCTCAGGGCTAACAACCCTGACTGGTAAAACAAAACTGTTACAGAAACAGCGATGAAGAATCCTTCTACATCTGAGTACGTTGGCATTCGTGAGTCTCCACCCGGGGCTTGCATGCCTGACAGTAGTGAAAACCAAGAGGACACTACTGGCACGATGAATGCCACCAGAGATCGAGGACCTTCATTGCTGTCCTAAACAATAGGGCAGTAAGTAAGTACTATTTCAGAGTACCTACACAAGAAATGATCTGCCTGGATGCCTGCAATCAAAAGCTTTTCACTGTATCTTGGTACATTTGACAGTAATTAAAGAACTATAAACAGTTACCCTGAAATCTTCCTCTCATTCAGTCTTGTGGTAACTCTGGTCCACCATGAGAGTGTTAACACTTACCCTACCCATAGTGCCAAACAGTTTTAACCTTTTACACTGTGGAGGCACACCACATTGAACAAATCTGTCACAGAAAAATGTTTCAATGTTGAAACTTGGCAGGGGAGAATAGAGAATGAGGATTCGGTTCAAGATTTTGAAGAAGGGCAGAATTCTTCAGTAACTATATATTGCCCTTTGTGTTTTGACTTATCAACGTTTAATGCTGTGTAACATAGAAAATGTCATCGGAGTTGCTGTGAGCTCAATAGCTATAGTATTTTCAGTTGATAATATTTGTTTTTTCTTATGTTATTAAGTCTGGTGGAAGATGATGACAGAAAGTGCAAAGTAAGCAGTGATATATTTAGCTAAATTTAGTGAGCAGTTTTCGCCTTGCAGCCAATTCCTCACATTGATGGACTCTGAGAGCTGACAGGCCTACAGAGATACTTATCTGGTAAGCTTGCTGTTACTCCCCATCAAAGCAAAAATATCACGCCAAGTTTTAAAAAGCTGCAAATATTTTTGCTTGGATTTGAGGAAACAACGAATGATGCTCCTTGTTTTACCATCTCAATCAATCCACAATCTTTTAACCAGTTGCCATCACTGGGCGCCTGGTAGAGTGCCCTAATTTGTAGCTGGGAGTAGTGCTGTTTTTAGCTTTGGCTGTACTTTCCTTCTGATGACTCTAAGAAGGCAGCACAAGAACAGAATACTGTATTCAGTAAGTCAGGCAGCATCTGCAGATAGAGAATAATAGTTTCCAGTATATGTTTCTGTTTCAGGTTTACACTTCTTCAGATCTTTAGCTGTTAACTTTACAATGAAGGAAAGGCTTGGTGTATAGGAAGCTATAACTGTGTGTTTGGGTACTGCATAGAAACAAGGTATAATAGTTCTAATTGATGCTCCAGTTCCCTCTTCTGATCTACTACTACCACAATCCCACCAGTGGAGGTCATCCTGTGCCCTGTAACAGCAGACTAGCCACAGATAGATTGGATACCTTCTGTGGACTCACAAGGACATACTAAAAAAAAACAGGAGCAAGAATAGGCCATTCAGCCCCTCGGGGTGAATGAAGAAATAGGATCAATGTAGGATTATTGAAGCAGTGCGGACTCAGTGGGCTGAAGGGTCTGTTTCTCTGTGACTCTGACTCTAATATATTGCTGCAGTCCTGTGACAGGTTAGGGACCACTAGTATTTGTTGACTGTGGGGTGAATTACACTTGCCAAACATTTACGGAAAGCAAACAACCAGGTGGGAAATGACAAAAATACACAAATCTGTTGGGACTTTGTCCATGGGGTTGCCCAGGTACCCACCATGGAGTTTGAACTTCAACAGTGCAAATTCCCCCTTTTCTTAAATTCCAATTTTTAAAAAAAATTCTAGCACTAATCACATTCATGTCATTCATCCTATCAAGATGTATTCAAGCTTGCTACTGCAACCACTCTGCCCGAGACAACAAAGTTCAAAGTAAATTTATTATCAAAATACATATATGTCACCATAGAGATTCATTTTCTTGCAGGCATATTCATAAATCCATAATAGAATAATAACTATAATAGAATCAAAGAAAGGCTGCACCAAATTGGGTGTTCAACCAGTGTGCAAAAGACGACAAACTGTGCAAATGCAAAAAGAAAGAAATAATAAATAAGCAATAAATATCGAGAATGTGAGATGAAGAATCCTTGAAAGTGAATCCATAAGTTGTGGGAACATTTCAGTGATGGGGTAAGTGAAGTTGAGTGAAGTTGTCCCCTTTGGTGAAGAGCCTGATGGTTGAGGGTAGTAACTGTTCTTGAACCTGGTGGTGCAAGTCCTGAGGCTCCCATACCTTCTTCCTGATGACAGCAGTGAGAAGAGAGCATGACATGGGTGTTGGAGGTCTCTGATGATGGATGCTGCTTTCCTGCAAGAAAGCTTCATGTAGATGTGCTCAATGATGGAAGGCCTTCACCATGAAAGATTGGACTTATCCACTACTTTTCATAGGATTTTCTGTTCAAGGGCATTGGTGTTTCCATACCAGGCTGTGATGCAGCCAAAACAACAGTGAGTTCTGGCCCCTTATCATCTCATCATGGAAACAAGCCTCCCCTCCATGGACTCTATCTCCACTTCTTGCTCTCTTGGTAAATCAGCCTACATAATCAAAGGCCCTACCCACCTTGAAATTCTCCCTTCTCCCACTTCCCCTCAGGCAGAAGATAAAAAAGCTGGAAAATACATACCACCAGGTTCAAGGACGGACTCAAACCAACTGTTATAAGACCATGGAATGGTCCCTTTGTACAATAAGCTGAATTCTAGACTTCACAACTTACCTCATCATGGGCCTTACACCCTATTGTCAGCTTATATTGCTCTTCCCCTTTATCCTGCATCCTGTTCTTGTTCTTCCCTTGTACTACCTCAATCCACTGATATAATGAAATGATCTACATGGATGGTATGGAAATCAAAGTGTTTTCACCATCCCGCCAAAGGGGTTCAGCCGAAGAGTCCACTGTACTTTTTTCCATAGATGCTGCCTGGCCTGCTGAGCTCCTCCAGCAGTTTGTGTGTGTGGCTTGGATTTCCAGCATCTGAAGACTTTCTCTTGCTTGTTTTCACCATACGTCAGTATGTATGACAATAATAAGCCAAGTTACCAAAGTTTATCCATGACCTTAACCAATTCCAGAGTCACCTCCACGAACCATGCAGAAGGTCCAAAGGGCATATCCTGTCCAGTATCTCAATAAATAAAAAATATATTCCTCTCATTTTTTATGTCCAGTGCTAAGCGGTGGAATGTATGTCTCAGATTGGTAAGTTACCTCCTAAATGAAGTGAGTGGCACATGATTGATGCCAAGATGACTGGCACATTAAGCCTTTTCTCGATAAATAGAAATCATTGTCTAGGCTTATTTCGAAGTGCCATCTTCCAAATCAATTGAATTTAAGGTAGTAGAGGTGGTAGAAGGAGGTAAAATTGGAATCCTTGAAAAACATTTGGACAGCTAAATTAATAGGAATGTTGTCAAGGGACATCGGCAAAACACAGGCAAATTGTATTATATTAGAATACGTACACAATGCTGGAAGAACTCAGCAGGTCAGGCAGCATCCATGAGAAAAGAGTAGTCAACGTTTCGGGCCGAGACCCTTCATCAGGAATGGGGGGGAAGAGAGGGCCAAAGCCAAGTAATAGAGATAGGGGAGGGGGAAGGGCTAGAGGCACCAGGTGGAGATTTATCCTTCCTCTGATTGGTTCTCCACTTGGCGCCTCTAGCCCTTCCCCCACCCCTATCTCTATTACTGGGCTTCGGCCCTCTCTTTCCCCCCCACCATTCCTAATGAAGGGTCTCGGCCCGAAACGTTGGCTACTCTTTTCTCACGGATGCTGCCTGACCTGCTGAGTTCTTCCAGCATCGCGTACGTATTCTTTGATCCACAGCATCTGCAGTTATATTTTTGTGTATTATATTAGATATGCATCTTGTTCTGTAGATGGAAAGAATTCAAACAGAGTCTGGGCTTCACTCCCAGGCCATGCTCTTTTCTTCCCGTTGCCATCAGGTAGAAGGTACAGAAGCCTCAGGACTTGCGACACCAGGTTCGAGAACAGTTACTACCCCTCAACCATCAGGTTCTTCAATAAAAGGGGATAACTACACTCACTTGACCCATCATTGAGATGTTCCCACAACCAATGATCTCACCTTAAGGACCCATTATCTCATGTTCTCATTAGTTATTGCTATTCATTTATATTTGCATCTGTACAGTTTGTTGTCCCCTGCACTCTGGTTGATCTTCATTGATCCTATTATAGTTACTATTCTATAGACTTGCTGAGTATGCCCGAAGGAAAATGAACCTCAGGGTTGTATATGGTGACATTTATGCACTTTGATAATAAAATTTACTTTGAACTTTGAGAACAAGCTTCCTTTATAATAAAAGCTGACGTCAGAAGGGGAGTCATTTGTCCTAGAGAAAATGCTCCCCGATCCAGAATTTTCATTATACAGTATTTGTACTACTATTTCTTTTCCACTTTTTCCTCATTGTCTATACCCGCCTTGCACTGTGCATATGTAGATTGAGGTAAGACTTCTGCAGTATCAGGCTTCAGTACATACGTGCAAAGTGAGCTGTGTGCAGTTCCACTTTCACCCCATAAATACAAAGGCAAACCTCCATCCTGGAGTTTTATGAAGCCACTGCTAAGGTAGCAATCAGGCGTGAGTTCAGTATATTCACTTTAGGCTACAGTTTGTGGCTTGGGCCAGTTGAACCTGTTAGACTTCTACTGCTTGGTACCAACCGTGTGTAGGGGCCCCCTTTATCTCCCTGCTACATGCTCTCCCACCGCCCCCCCCCACTCTCTCTGCTGTGCTATTAAGAGTTTAATATCCCCTACTATAGTCAGCATGGATGAGTTGGTGCAGAGGGCTTGTTTTCATGCTGCGTATCACAGTCCATGAATTTATAATCCTGGAACTTGGACATCAAGGCTATGGAAAAAAGAGTACGATGGAACTGAAGTCATTTTCCTCAGAGAGACACAGGCAGAGACAGGAATCCAGTGTTCAAGAATAATGAGACTTGGAAAGAGAGAGTCCCTGAAGGTGGACTGCAATTATATAGCTGGAGGCCAGGAAGAAGAAAAAACACAAGGCTTTTAGTAAAGCTTAGGGATGGGGAGGGATAGCTGGTATAGTAGAAATGACTGTTTGCAGAATGAGCTTCAAAACATGCACATCACAGGGTCTTCTCTCTTGTGTTAACAGGAGCTTCAACCAATTATTCTACACCTCTGCTTATGTAGAGAATCCTGCCAAATTTCTGCAAATTAAACAGCAATAAGAACAAAAAATGCTGGAAACACTCAGCAAGTCAGGCAGCAACCATGGAAAAAAAGAAAAGGTCTAACCTTTCAGGTTAAAGATTCTTCATCCAGATTTTTGGACTTTGAGCAACTGAAGTTTTTTTTTTAATTTTCAAGCTAACCAACAATGCCACAAATGGATAACCAGGCAAATTCCTTTCCTAGGTAAGTCATTCCTTCCTTCATTTTATCTCCTTCTTGAAATATCAACTTCTTATAAAAGCACAGTATTTGCCATGTTGCCAAGTTGTCCATTGTTTTATATCTAGTAAGCACTGGTAATTTGACCATTATCAGTTCAGCCATTCAATAACCTGATCCGGGCCACACTCCATCTTCCTGTTTCCTTTAACCTCTCCTCCTTTCCACACATCCCCATCTCCAGATCCCATCTATACCCCAAAGATCCTACCTCTCCTCATTGAACATGAGCACCTTAACAACACCAGTACATACGTCAGGCTGCTGTTTGTCATTTGCAGCTCGGCGTTCAACATCATCACCTCAGTAGAACTAATCAACTAGTTTCAGAACCTGGGCCTCTGGACCTCCTTCTGCAACTGGGTTCTTGACTCCCTCTGTGAGGGACCACAGTCAGTGTGGTTCGGTAATAATATCTCATCCTCACTGATGATCAATGAAGATACTGCTCAAAGATGCACGCCTAGTCCACTGCTCTACTCTTTACATTCATGACTGTTCAGCGAGGCACAGCTCAAACGCCATCTATAAATTCATCCATCATACCACTGTTGTTGGCAGAATCTCAGATGGCGATGAGGAGACGTACAAGAGTGAGAAAGATTGGCTAATGAGTGCACTCAACGTCAGCAACATGAAGAGTTTGCGGACGGACGTCAAGAAGGGGAAATCGGGAGAACACACACCAATCCTCGTTGAGTGACCCGCGGTGGCAGGGGTGAGTAGTTTCAAGTTCCTGAGCATCAACGGCTCAGATCTGCGCCCAACGTATTGGCGAAATCACAAAGAAGGCGCGCCAGCAACTCTACTTCATGAGGAGTTTGCCAGTTGCTACAAATGTACTGGAGAGGGCATTCTGACTGGCTGCATCACTGTACGGTATGGAGGCTCCGATGCACAGGATCGAATGAAGTTGCAGAGCATTGAAGACTCAGCCAGCTCCATCTCAGGCACAAAGCTACCCTCACTCAAGGACATCTCCAAAAGGTGGTACCTCAAGAAGGCAGTGCCCTCACCACCTAGGACATGCCCTCTTCACATTACTACCATTAGGAAAGAGGTACAGGAGCTTGAAGACCAACACTCAACGTGTTAGGAATAACTTCTGCCCTTCTGCCATCAGATTTCTGAATGGTCCATGAACCCATGAACACTACCTTGCTGTTTTACTTTTCACTACTTATAACTTACAGTAATTTTTACCTCTTGCATTGTAGCACTGCCAAGAAGCAGCAAATTTCATGACATATGTCAGTGGTAAACCTTATTCTGATTCAATTGACTTCGTCGCCACGGCTCTTTGCCTTCTTTAACTTCAAAGATTCATGACCCTCTTCATCTCTGATGACTGAAGCTCTGCCCTTGGTTCCAGATTTCCCACAAGGTGAAGCATTCTCTCAGCATCCACCTTGCCAGGCCCTGTGGTAATCTAATTGGTTGCAACAAGATCATCTTTCTCTCTTCTAAACTCCAGTGAAGATAGGCTCAACCTGTCCATCCGTCACTCATCGGATAACCCCATCAGCGTAATGAGCATTTTATAAGTAGCCTGCAATCTAAGTGAATCCTTGCTTAAGTAAGGAGACCAAGTCTGCATTCAGTGTGGAGCGACACAAGGAAATCTACAGATTCTGGAAATTCAAGCAACGCAAACAAAATGCTGCAGGAACTCATCAAGCCAGGCAGCATCTATGGAGAAGAGTGAACAGTCGATGTTTCGGGCCGGGATCCTTCACCATGGCCTCAACACTCACTGTCCCTGCCATGTCAAGGAGCTCTAGGTTTGTGACTCAGATGCCAATGATCAGCCTCAAGCATCCATTAATCCAATATTTATTGCTATTCAGCCACCACATTAGCATTTGCTCTCATTGTATCAGAGATATTCCCTTTGCTCCACCCATCCACCTGCGGATGAAAGGTCTTGGCCTGAAACATTGACTGCTCACTTTTTTCCATAGATGCGACCTGGCCTGCTGAGTTCCTCCAGCATTTTGTGAGTGGTGCTTGCACTCAATATTCCAGGCTCAATGTCTCATCAGCATCCTCTGCAGCTGTTGCAAGACTTCCCTACTTTATAGCCCTCTCTCCTTGCAATAATGGAGAATACCACAGCTACCTCCTTAACGACTTGCCATAGCCCCATGCTAACTTCCCATGCTTAATGTACAAGGAACAGCAGATCTCCCTCTGCAGAGGCTTGCTGTGTCTCTCTCCATTTACATCCTTTCCCTTGTATTTAAGTAGCACAACATGCCCCTATCTACTGGCAGTCCTCAGAGTTGAAGCCCTAGATGATTTTTTTCCCCTTTTTGTAGGGCTAGAGATTCTAATCACTGGTCTGCTAACAGACATCTACGTATCTGGAATCTTTCTGATTTGAAGATCAGAGGGATACAGCGAGTCAGGCTTTAAGGCGAGCCCATTAGTGAGATCTGTTAATTAACTTCTTATAATTTTGTTTGAATAGTTTTATGGGAAGGAAGATGAGATAACTTGACAAAGCTGCTGCTTGCCCACATTTAGCTGCCTGACTCAGGAGGTTGTTGAACTAGATCAACTAAATCAGGATAGGTTTATAGTAGGAGCAAGCTTTGTTGAGCTTTTCTTAGTCCAAATATTCTCAAAGTCTCAACAAGGCAGCTCAGATCTTTGTTCCATTCTCCAGGGATTCTATTTCTGAAGTAACTGAAAAGTTCTCATGAATTGTGGGAGAGAGTATTGCAATTTATGGGAGCTTGCTGTGCACAAAATGGCTGCTGCATTTCCTATATCATTGTGAAGTGCTTTGGGGCATCTTTGATCTGGATGACAATGTGGTTAACTGGACCAGAAAACTTGCGAATGACACCATGATTGAGGGTGTGGTGGACAGCGAGGAAGGTTATCGTCGCTTGCAGAGGGATTTGCATCAGCTGGAAAAAATGGGCTGAAAATTTGCAAATGGAGTTTAATGCAGAGGTTTTGCACTTCGGTAGGACCAACCAAGGTAGGTCTTACACAGTAAATGATACAGAACTGAGGAGCGTGATAGAACAACGGGATCTGGAAATACAGGTACAAAATTCATTGAAAGTAGTGTCACAGGTAGATAGGGTCGTAAAGAAAGCTTTTGACACATTGACCTTCATAAAACAACGTATTGAGTATGGGGCATAGGATGTTATACTGAAGTTATATAAGCCATTAGTGAGGCCTAATCTGGAGTATTGTGTGCAGTTTTGGCCAACCACCTGCGGGAAATATGTAATTAAGATTGAAAGAGAACAGGCTGTTTAAATGGTTTGGCCTGGTCTAGATGGGCTTGGTGTAGACTGTTTAAGATTGAAAGAGTACAGACAGACAGACAGACAGACAGACATACTTTATTGATCCCAAGGGAAATTGGGTTTCGTTACAGCCGCACCAACCAAGAATAGTGAAGAAATATAGCAATATAAAACCATAAATAATTAAATAATAATAAGTAAATTATACCAAGTGGAAATAAGTCCAGGACCAGCCTATTGGCTTAGGGTGTCTGACACTCTGAGGGAGGAGTTGTAAAGTTAGATGGCCAAAGGCAGGAATGACTTCCTATGACGTTCAGTGTTACATCTCGGTGGAATGAGTCTCTGGCTGAATGTACTCCTGTGCCTAACCAGTACATTATGGAGTGGATGGGAGTCATTGTCCAAGATGGCATGCAACCTTGACAGCATCCTCTTTTCAGACACCACCGTCAGAGAGTCCAGTTCCGCCCCCACAACAACAACAGATTGAAAGAGTACAGACTTTTTAAATGGTTTGACATGGACTAGATGGGCTGGTGGACCCCCAGTAAGGCCATGTCATTGTCTTGACGTCCAATGACATATGTGTGTGAAGTGGCTTATTCTTTCCTCTAGTTGAATACCATTGCTTAGGCCACAGCGTATGCTGTAAAGTTCTGGTCACTACACAATGGACAGGGCGTGAATGGAGAGGCACAGAGGTGATTAACCAGGATGGAGCTGGATTTATGTTCAGTGGAATGGAGAAAGCTGAGAGGGGACCTGCTGGAGGATTACAGGATCATGTGGGACATCGACAGGGAAGGTATTACTAAACTTTGCCCCATTATAGAGAAACTAGAGGGCTTAGGTTAAGGGGTGAGAAGTTTACAGGGATCCATAGAACTTTTCACCCAGAGAATGTTTGGAATCTGGAACAGACTGTCAGGGTGAGTGATGGAGATAAATACCTTCAAAACACATAAGAAGTATCTCGGTGAATGCAGAACTCACCAGAGCATAGAAGGCTGCAAACTAAATGCTAGTAAAGAGGCTCATTATGTCATGGACCCCTACCATTAACCGAGGGGTCCGTAGACCCCTGACAGATGGGTACTTGACGTCAGCCTCCTCAGAGTGAGTTGAAGGTCTGTTCTCTGCCATATGGTTCTATGGCCTTGCCAGCTCTCAATATCTCAAAGTGTGGTCATTGGAGTATAGTGCCCAAGAGCATCTTTCATCCCCAAAAGACACCAGACACAAGGGGAAGAGCCCTGGATAACGCTGGCCAATTTTAATGACTTTTTGAAACAAAGTACTTCTTCAGTAGAGAAATACTGCATATCTGTGCGTAATAATGTTTTCTCAACTCAACCAGCATTTGGCATTTAGTTTAATGAATTTGGAGTCACATTGCTTTGATTTGATAGATTATCATTTTTCCACGCAACCTTGCGATTCTTCATCGCATAGCATTCAATAGAAAACAGTTCCTTGGAAACACTGGTAGATTCTGTAATTGGATTGTGATTGCTTTGCCAATTAATGTCCTTATTCATATTAAAGTTAAACAGTGGATCACTCAACCAGTCATGAGCTGGCCAACATCAAATCTACTCTCTCCCACTCACCATGTCACAGTTTTCAAAACAATTAGCTGGGAGTGATGAATACCGAGATGATCCTTAGAAACTTAACCCAAATTAACCCCTAAAAAGAATGAGTTCATCACACTGAAATACCCAGGATTTGGCATCAATTAATATTAAACTCGCAGTCTCATTTTCACTGACTATCATGCTGTCGAACTCCCTGGTCAGAGTACTTTCAGAGGAGATTTGACAGGAACTTGAGGGAGAGAAACCCGCAGAGCATTGCAGAATGGAATGAGGGAGGGGGCTGACGGTGTCCACTCGGGACCAGTATAGAATTGACAAACCCTTTTGTGCCATGCCAACCTTGTTCAATGCTTCACAAAGCTTGATTTAAATAATATCTACTGTGTATGCTGCTTTCTACTTTAATCCTACACAAGATTATTTCATTTATTTCATTTTTTATATAGAGATACAGCACAGAATAGGCCCTCCCATCCCTTCCAGCTGCGCAGCCGAACAGCCCCTGACAGCCCCGATTTAACCCTATCCTGACACTGCATCACTGGAGCACCTGGAGGAAACTCACACGTTCCACAGGGAGGACGTACAGCGGCTCCTTATGCCAGGATTGAACTTTGAACTCTGACACTCCAAGCTGTAATGGCGTCACGCCAACTGCAGCCATGGCATCCTTGAGCTACTTATTGGGAGGAATTTTTTAAAATTTTATTTAAAGGTACAGCACAGTAA
The DNA here is from genome assembly GCF_030144855.1 of Hypanus sabinus. Taxonomy (NCBI): domain Eukaryota; kingdom Metazoa; phylum Chordata; class Chondrichthyes; order Myliobatiformes; family Dasyatidae; genus Hypanus; species Hypanus sabinus. The sequence continues at coordinate 126,718,883 of NC_082715.1, read as the reverse complement.
CAGCCCCAACAGCCATTCAATCTCTGTTCGTATGACTTCCCTGCTGCTACTTTTATGACGGAAAGTGAGAAGTGACATAATTGGCAGGTTGGAAATGGAGGGAATCTATCAGGTGCAGTCACTCTTTAAATATAGGGGATTTCCCATTTAAAACAGAGATGAGGTGATTTTTCGTTCTCTCAGTAGATGTTTGGTCTTCTGCAAAAGGCAGTGGGAGCAAGTGTTTGAACATCTTCGAGGCAGGTTATTCGCAAGGGTGAACGCTTATGCTTATCAAAGTAATAAATTAGTAAAAACACAAAATGCTGGCAAGACTCAGCAGGCCAGACAGCATCTATGGGAGGAGGTAGTGACCCTCCTGATGAAGGGTTTCGGCCCAAAACGTCGTCACTACCTCCTCCCATAGATGCTGTCTGGCTTGCTGAGTTCTGCCAGCATTTTGTGTTTTTATTTATTTCCAGCATCTGCAGATTCACTCGTGTTGCTAATAAATTAGTAATTCATTTGTTACTGACACATGCTCTGAGTTACAGTGAAAAATGTTTCTGTGTTTGCCATCCACACAGATAATTTCAAAAGGTAAATCACTGAGGTAGTTCAAGAGAAAAGCAAGAACAGAATGCAAAATATTGTGTCACAGTCGCAGAGAGAGTGCAGTGTAGGTAGACAATAGGGAGCAAGCGCTGTGACAAGACAGATTGTGAGAGCGAGAATCCATCTTTATCGTACAAAAGAGGTCTGCTTGTAACAGGAAAATAGAATTAGAATCTGAATCAAGTTTAATATCACAGCATATGTCATGAAATTTGTTAATTTTGCAGCAGCTGTACAATGCAGTACATGATCATTATGGAAAAAATCTGAATTACAGTAAGTTTATATGTGTATATTAAATAGTTAAGTTAAAATAAGTTGTGCAAAAAGACAGAAATAAACAAGAACAGTAGTGAGGTAGTGTTCATGGGTTCAATGATCATTTAGGAATCGAGTGGCAGAGGGGAAGAAGCTGTTCCTGAATTGCTGAGTGTGTGCCTTCAGGTTTCTGTACCTCCTTCCTGACAGTAACAGTGAGAAGAGGGCACGTCCTGGGTGATGGACGCTGCCTTTCTGAGGCACCGCTCGCATGATGAAACTGACTGATTTTAAAACTTTCTGCAACTTACCTCGGCCCTGTGCAGTAGCAGCCCCCCCCCACCCCCACCATACCAGTGGTGCAGCCTGTCAGAGTGCTCCACAGTACATCTATAGAAGTTTCCGAGTGCTTTAGGTGACCAACCAAATCTCAAGCTGTCATTGAGCCTAGTTGTGAGTATTGGTAGAACATTTGTGCTGGGTTAGTCCTGACGAAGGGTCTCGGCCTGAAACATCGACAGTGCTTCTCCCTATAGATGCTGCCTGGCCTGCTGTGTTCCACCAGCATTTTGTGTGTGTTGTTGTTTAGTGAGTTAAATGTGAGGTTTTTTTTTTGGGGGGGGGGGGAAACTTATGGGTAACTCTTCCCTTGGCGTCAGTTTTCAGGGTTCTGCCCATCCCCAGGAGCTGCTGTGTTGATGTGATTTCCAAAGTGCCCCACGTTTTCAGCATGAGGTCTGTGAGGCTCAGTGCACGCTGATCTCTGTGTGCTCCATTTCAGGAGCCTGCCTTTGCTGAAACGGAAAATACATTACTCTTGTTAGACTGCTGTGTGCTGCAAAGATTTTTTGACTAACGGTGCTCTGGGAAAGATCAGCTTGTGAAATTGAGCACATGACTAATTGTTTCTGGCAGCCCGGGCGTATTTTTACTTAAAGTGCAACTGAACTGAGCATTTCACTGAGGCATCTTTCTGGGGTTGAGGTCACCTCAAATGTTTACAGGTTAGTTGATGAGAAAGGGATCTGTAAACACGTGGCAGGGTGGATTTAAAACAGTTGGATGCATTTGATGATCGTGAAATGAATGGAAGGAGATTGTTTGGTCCATTTGTGACTAGCCATAACATTTCTAGATTTCCTTGTGAAACAGCTGGTGACCGCTCAGCCCATCAAGTCTCTGCCCACAATCAGGGTATTCCAAACCCTCACTAATTTTCCCTACGTTCCCATCAAAATAGGCCACCAGATTAATCTCACTTCGCATCTCTTATTCAGTGGCCCTGTAGGTTTTGGCTCATCAAGTGTTAGCGCAGTTTGTTAAATGAACATTAGTTTTCTGTTCCTGTCACCTTACTGGGGAGTGCATTCCTGGCTGCCCGTCACCCGTCACTCTGCTGTTTGGGTGAAATAACTCCCTTACTCTTCTGCAAGCTGTTTTGAACCGTTGGCCCCCGGTTACAATCCTCTCCAACTAGAGTCCCAGAATCAAGAAGCAGACCGCTCAGCCCGTCAAGTCTGCACTGACCCGCCCAGCAGCTACTTACTCTTATCCAAGGCTATTGGGAACCAGGGCCAGTTTCTGTGCTGTATCACCCTATGACTAATCCGACACTAATCCCATTTCACTTGGGAGGGTAGGCTGATGGGATACCTGCCCTCACCACAGATGAGGTATTAATTTAAAGTCCTGGCTGCTGATCGGGTGGGTGCTAAAAGCCCAATAACAATATCCAAGTAAAAAATTGAGTTTAGCTGAGTGAGTTTATTCCTGAATCCTTAGCACCAATTTATCTTCCTTAGTTCACTTCACATTTACGGGGCCCCAGTGTCTGTCATCAGCATGGCATTGATTCTCTCCTTTACCAGTAAGATCATCCCACTGCCTTTCTCTTTTGATTCTCCTTACTAAATATTTAATAGGCCTAGATTTTCAGTTCCCATCCTTGGTCACCCTGCAGGCATGTGTTCGTAACAGTAAGAAAGTCATAACCATTTGCACGGTTATTCATCGCACTCGTTATGAATGCTCCAGGTATTAAAGCACAACGCCATTAGACTTGTAATAAGTAAATATGCTCTCGCTAAAACGTGGTTCTTGGCATTTCTCACATGACATATTGCTGCTTTCAGCATCAAACTTTCCATGTCTCTTAAAAGCTCCCAAAAGGCTGTAACACAGAGCCTTCAATCCCAGACAAACAATTGTCATGACAGCATCAGCTGTGGGGTAGTGACAAGCTGGGTTTTGTCCTTTTATCTGCCAAAGAGATATTACGTAAAAGTGCACTGACAGTACTTGAGAACATATACAGTATTATTCATGAATATTCATTGCAACTGCATAACTTGCTGTTTCCACTCCAACAAGATTTATTCACTGTTATTTTCATATTTATTTCCTGTCACTCCTATCCCAAAACATGATTTGATGTTGAATTAAGAGTTGAAAGAAGTCTCAGATAACAGACAGATTCAGTTTACTTTGAGGAGGAAGTATGTTTTGGAACGTTCTCTCTGCGAAAATGCTGCTTTTGAAATTAATATTCAATGTCATTAATTATAATTAGTGGCTGATAGTTAGATATTTATATAATACAATGCAGCTGGAGTATTAAAACTATAGATCACTATCGAATTTTGTGTTTTGTTATTAATTTTGTGTCCTTTGTGTATATGATTCTTTGTATAGATGTGTAAGTATTTGTAAGCGTGTGTGTGTGTGTGTGTGTGTGTTCATACTTCATTAAAAAGGGTTTACAATTATAAGGGCAGTGTGTAATGTGGGTCTATTCATGTATTCCACCACATAGTTTTGCTTTAAAAGATAGAATAGGCAGGGAAGGTTTCACAGAACCTTAGACAGCTTATGACACATGTGGCCATTCAGCCCATTCTGCCAATGACACTCCATCTATTATAATCAGTTCCTGAGTGTTTCCTCCTCTTCAGCCTTAGCTCCTCTGTCAAATTCTATCTTTTTACACCACATAGACCCTTCATTATTTTATATCCCTCAGGTAACTCTCCTCTCTTCACCCTCTGTTTCAAAAATAAACAGCACTAGCCTGTCCAATCACTTCAATTTTTCAGTCTTGAAAATAAACAGGTGAATCGCCATTCCTAGTGATCTTTTGATTTAAACTCAATTTCAGGCCTAATTGATGTAATCTACAGTTCCACTATCATCTCCATCCTCTAATAAAAGAAAACACCTTGTCTGTCAGAATTTCAACAACTCTTAGATCAAGAAACTTAATGCCTAACTGCCTCATTTAAGTCACTTTGACAAATCCTATCACAGATGTTCTCTTTGTCTTTTACGTCATTCCTCCACTTTTTCTCCTACCAAAAAATAAGAAACTTAAATCTATTGGCAAAGGATTGCAGACCCAAAATATTGGCTGTTCCTCCTTCCTGCAGATGTTAGAAACCTGGAATAAAAACAGAAAATGCTAGAAACACTGCTTGGGTTAAGGGACTGAAGCAAAAGTAAATGCCTCAGGCCTAAGATACCTTGTTGGAACTGAGAAGGAGAGAAAACAAAATGGTAATGCATTGTGGAGAGATCAAACAGTCTCTGGCTCTTTATGTTGTGATATTGAGAGAGGAATCATGAAATGATTGGTTTGTTGGAGCTCAGAAGGAGTCCACTCGACTGGCGTACATCTGCATGATTTCACTAAAAACTGTAATGGGGTAAAACAAGGGAAAACTGTGCTCGGCAGAAGAGTCAGTAACACTGGCATGCATAGATTTAAAGTGAAAAGTAATAAGCAAGAAGTGAGCTATGACTTACGATAGGGGATGAATTTCCATTCAGAGAAGATGAAGTGGATCTATCCATGATGCTCCCAGGGGAATCAGATGCAATGCTGAAGAAAAATCATTTGCGAAATGCTTGAGCAAAACTTGAGATTCCAGGCAGTCTCCAGGTTAAGATAGCATGACTTATCAACACCCCTACATAGGAACAAGCTTGCATGACATAAATACAAGATGCTCAAACCCTAAAGCAACACACACAAAATGCTGAAGGAACTCAGCAGAAGTTCATAACATTATTACTGAATTCTAATGTCACTTGTACATGAATAGATCTTTCCTACAAATGGCAGAACTAGTTTCTTCTCCAAAGCTACACACACAAAATGCTGGAGGAGCTCTGCAGGTAAGGCAGCATCTATGGAAATTATTTCACCCAAAGAGTAGTGTGCCATAACCCTTCTTCAGGACTGGAACAGAAAGGGAAAGACGCCAGAATAAGAAGGTGGGGAAAGGGGAGGGAGGAGCAGTTAGAAATTGATAGGTGAGGCCAGGCAGGTGGGAAAGGTCAAGGGCTGGAGAGGAAGGAATCCGATAGAAGCGGAGAGCGAACCATAGGAGAAAGAGAAGGAGGAAGGCAACTGGAGGAGAAGATAGGCAGGTGAGAAGAGGTAAGGGACCAGAGTGGGCAATAGAAGAAGAAGGGAGGAGGAGGAGGAAATTCCTTATTTACCAGAAGAAGGTATATTCATGCCATCACGTTGGAGGCTACCCAGTCAGAGAGAATAGAGATGGGAGAATAATCTGGTGTCCATTTTGATGGGAATGTAGGGAAAATTAGTGAGGGTTTGGACTACCCTAATAGCAGGCAGAGACTCGATGGGCTGAACGATTCCCTTCTATGTCACAAGGAAATCTAGAAATATTATGGCTAGCATGGGGACAATGGACCAAACAATCTCCTTCCATTCATTTCACGATCATCAAATGCGTCCAACTGTTTTGAATCCACCCTGCCACGTGTTTACAGATCCCTTTCTCATCAACTAACCTGTAAACATTTGAGATGACCTCAACCCCAGAAAGATGCCTCAGTGAAACGTTCAGTTCAGTTGCACTTTAAGTAAAAATACGCCCGGGCTGCCAGAAACTCTCATCAACTCTCTCTGCACTTCTACTAATTGCTCTTTCTCATCAGTTGGATGTACTTTTCATGCCATTTGTGAGAAGATGTCGTTATCACACCAAGTGATTTCTGTGTATTTTCTGACTTATGCACAAAATTGTCGTCTGAACATCTGTAAGCAGGAACCTGTCAATAACCGGGGGACAGCCGGTAATTAAGCTAACTTACCATAGGTTCACGATCAGTAAAACTAATAAGTCCTCAAGGGCTGGTTACCAGGGACTTTGCTTCAACTGAAATAACGTGTTTGGGCAGAAAGATTGAAAGAGAAGATCCGTTCGTCTCAAACTCTGTATGCATTTGATGCTTTGAGGTACCAGTTTGAGTTCTTGAAAGGGCAACCTGAACAAAATGTCCAGGAGTCGCTTCTCTTTGAGGTTGATAGGGGGTGGGGGAGCGGCCGTTGGCCAACACACTGAAAGAAGATCTTTACTCTTCTTACACCCTTTACTCATCATAGCCCAATGTGCAGCAAGTTACTAACATTTTAACAGGAAGACAACTTAGACTGCACAGATTGTGTTTAGTCCCACACTCCAGTGTTGTACTAGGACTTCTGCTTGAAACCAAATGTGCTTAGAAGCGAAGCTACTCACCTCAATCAAGTGCTTTATTTTTTCTGCTCTGCTGTATCAGAATTCTCCCTGTTGTTCTTTAGTGTCACACCATTCTGAGCTTCATCAGTCTCCTCCTCGTCACTCATGGACTCAAGTAAACACCCTATTATGTGGAACAAAACATGCTGCAAGGGATTGTTAAGCTGAATCACTGACAGTCAATGTTCCGCAGTTTTCTGAACCGTTCATTTAGTGACTAAGAAGTACCATTTTCTTCCCTACCCACTGTGAGCTGTCTGATTTTCTTCACCCCTTTCCCAACTTTGCACTCCTCTTTTGATTAAGAGGGATTCCTTCAGCCCGCCTAACCGTTCTTTATCTATCCGTGGCTGTGGAAGTTTAGGAACTGCAGCACTTAGCACTCCTTCCCATTCCCATCACTTTCTCATGTTTGCACGGATACTAACGAATCCTACATGCTTTACTTCACCTAATAATACTCCTAGCTGACTCACTGTTGAATACCTAGGCCACTAACCTTCCTGTATAGAGGGTAGAGCAACATGCCAGGAGCCTCACCACTAACAAAGGGGTCCATGGGAACCTCTGCTCTGCAGGCAAATAGACAGTCAATGCCCGGGGTCTCCCGCAACGTCATCTGTCCATTTCTCTCCACATTTGCTGCCTGACTCATCAAATTCCTCCAGCATGTTGCATTTGCTCCAGATTTTCAGATTCTGCAGGCTCTTGTGTATCTGTCATGGAGATTGATGCAGCCTGTTTCTCCTTGACTGGTTGTTATCAGCGCTACCGGTCAAGGATTTAGAAAGCTATGAGATTTTGTGGGGGAAGGATACAGTCCAGGGACCTGTCACAACTGAATATTGAGGGACTGGGCTCTGCAGAGCAAACTCTCAAACACTTCACTGTTTAAGAAGAAAACATGAGTGATAAATTGGAAGAGAATTTGTTGAATTGGTGGAACCATGACAGTGGAGAAAGACACTTTCTGATTTTATGTACTGTGTACAGTACTGTGCAAACATTTCTAGATTTTCTTGTCAGTGTGGAGTGGAGAGTGAGTTTGTAAATCTGGCAGGAGCAAAGGATGTTGGGAATGGCAATTGTGGAGTGCAGCGGGAGGGGTGTGGGATAGGTGGCAGAGACAGAGAGCCAGGGATGGGGGTGGTGCGGGTGCAGACAAACCCAGTCCTGAGACACCAGGCAAGATCATTTGATTCCAAGCAATTGGTTTATTGATCATCACAGAATGTTTCTCTGGTGCTTCCTGTTCCCTCCCCTCTCCCTTCGTCTTTTCCCAACCATGATTCCCCTCTCCCTGCCCCCTTCCCACTCTCAGTCCACACTAAAGAACCATTTTCAAATCAGGTTTATCATCATTCATATTTAACATTAAATTTATTTTTTGTGGCAGCAGTACAGTGCAATACATAAAGTTACTACAGGACTGTGCAAAAGTCTTAGGCACCTATATCTATGTCTTTAAGACTTTTGCACAGGACTTTACATTCAGCTTGCCCATGTGAGTTCTTCATGTGTTATGCACTGTGTTGTATGATGTGGGTGATCATGATTGTTCCTGCCAAATTTTTCTACAGAAGTGGTTTGCCATTGCCTTCTTCTGGGTGATGTCTTTACAAGACGGGTGACCCCGGCCATTATCATACTCTTCAGAGGTTGTCTGCCTGGCGTCAGTGGTCACATAACCAGGACTTGTGACATGCACCAGTTGCTCGTATGACCATCCACCACCTGCTCCCATGGCTTCACATGACCTTGATCGGTGGGGGGGTGGGGAGGGGGGGGGCTAAGCAGGTGCTACGCCTTTCCCAAGAATGACCTGCAGGCTAGCGGAGGGAAGGAGCACCTCAAACCTCCTTTGGCAGAGACGTTACTTCATCCTGTCTCCCAACTTGAGCTGTAAAGGTCAATTTGCACCAGTGAAAACGATAATAACCTCATGAGCATTACAGAAATCTCACCATCATTAAGTTAAGCATCAATTTTTCAAAATTTCTGTATGATCTCAATTATCTAGAACAGAAACCAAGGCACTCACTGTCAGGTTGCTGGGAGAGAGAAAGAAATTCAGAGTAAAATTCATCCATTTGCCTAGTGTTTGCTCTGACAGCCAAATAACACACACATAAGGAGAGAAGCTTTTACTCACATTTGCCCTCCACTTTGATAGGTTTCAGGCTCAGTCATGTGCTTGGCACATGCTTTGCTGGCTGAGTTGTATTTAAAATGGCTTTTCACACTGATTCAGGGGCACAACTAATTAGGCATTCAGATAAAAGCATCTCCCTGAAGGGCTGGGAACAGTAACCTATTTGACACTGAAAGATAAAGGATGAGCTTGAAGATTTCCCAATCTTGACGGGGCGGGGAAAAAATATTGATGCCAAATTAAATCCCTTCCCATCATGGGTAAGGCTCTCCTCGCCAGTCAGCACATCCACACGAAATGTTGTCACAGGAAAGCAGCCTCCATCATCAGAGACCCCACCACTCAGTACACAGTCTCTTCTCACTGCTGCCATCAGGAAGAAGGTACAGGAGCCTCAGGACTCACACCACCAGGTTCAGGAACAGTTACTACCCCGCAACCATCAGGCTCTTTAACCAAAGAGGTTAACTTCACTCAACTTCACTTGCCTCATCATTGAAATGTTCCCACAACCTACGGTCTCACTTTCAAGGACTCTTCATCTAATGTTTTTGATATTTATTGCTTGTTTATTTATTGTTATTATTTCTTTCTTCTTGTATTTGCACAGTTTGCTGTCTTTTTCATACTATTTGAATGCCCAAATTGGTGTGGTCTTTCACTGATTTTGTTATGGTTATTATTCTATCATGGACTTATTGAGCATGCCTGCAAGAAAATGAATCTATGGTGGTATGCGATGACATAGATGAACATTGATACTAAACTTACTTTGAATGTTTTTAACTTGTAAACCACTGCCTCAGAGCCCCAGACAGCCAGGTTCAATCTTGTCTGTGGAGTTTGCACATTCACCCTGCAAACCATGGGGAATTCCTTCAAGGTGTACCGGTGCTTCTACATTTGTGGGTTTGTAGGTTGATTGCGCATCTTAAATTACCCCTATGGGTGGCTGGTGCAATTAAAGAGAATGTGGGAGAATCAGTTGAAGGGAGAATTAGTAGGGGCATGGGAGCTAGCATAAAGTTGATGGGCCAAAAGGCATTCCTCCTATCTGAACTCATGCACACATGTGTCAGCTGAGTCCATGGGGAGAGAATTCTAAGTCCATAAGCCAATAAGACATAGGAGCAGAATTAGGCCACTCAGCTCCACTATTTTATCGCGGCTGATTTACTATCCTTCTCATCGCATTTTCATGATTTCTCCCTGAACCCTACGACACCCTGACTAACCAAGAACCTATCAATCTCTTGGCCTCCACAACAGTCCGTGGCAATGAATTCCATAGATTTACCATCCTCTGGCTAAATATATTCCTTCTCATCTCTATTCTAAATGGGCATCCCCATATGCTGAAGCTGTACCCACTGGTCCTAGACTCGTCCGCTATTGGAAACACCCACTCCACAGCCACTCAGTCTAGATCTTTCAATACTCAATAGGCGTCAATGAATTCCCCTCTCATTCTTCTGAACACCAGTGAGTACAGGCCCAGAGCCATCAAACACTCCTCATATGTTAACCCTTTCATTCCCAGAATCATTCTCGTGAACCTTCTCTGGACTGTCTCCAATGACAGCAAATCTTTTCTTAGACAAGGGGCCCAAAACTGCTCACAATACTCCAAGTACAGTCTGACCAGTGCCGTATAAATCCTCTGCATCACATCCTTGCTCTTATATCCTACACCTCTCGAAATGAATGCTAACATTGTATTCACAAGGACCTCCAAGTCCCTTCGTACCTCCAATTTTAAAAAATTTTCTCCCCTTTAGAGAATAGTCTAAGCCTTTATTCTTTCTACCAATGTGCATGACCATACACTTCCTAACACTGTATTTCATCTGTCACTTCCTTACCCATTCTCATAATCTGTCCAAGTCCTTCTGCAGACTCCCTACTACCTCAACACTACCTGCTCCTACACCTATCTTTGTATCATTTGCAAACTTGGCTGCAAAGCTATCAATCGATCATCCAAATCACTGACATATAATGTAACAAGAAACGGGCCCAATACCAACCCCTGTAGAACACCAATAGTCACCAGCAGCCAACTAGTATTGGCCACCTTTATTCCAACTCTTTGCCTCCTGCCAGTCAGCCAATCTTCTATCCATGCTAATATCCTTCCTGTCATACCTATGGGCTCTTATCCGGTTAAGCAGTTTCATGTGTGGCACCTTATCAAAGGCCTTCTGAAAATCCAAGTAACCAACATCCACTGATTCTCCTTTGTCTATTGTGCCTGTTATTTCCTCAAAGATTTCCAACAGATTTGTCAGGCAAGATTTTCCCTGAAGAAACCAATGCTGACTTCTGCCGATTTTACCATTCGCCTCCTAATACCCCAAAGCCTCATCTTAATAATGGACTCCAACATCTTTCTGAACACTGAATTCAGGCCAACTTGCCAACAATTTCCCCTCTTCAGCCTCCCTTCCTTGAAGTGACTTTTGCGATTTTCCAGTCCTCTGGAACTATTCCGGGATCTATTGATTCTTGAAAGATCATTGCTCACATTTCCACAGTCACTTCAGCTACATCTTTCAGAACCCTGGTGTGTAGACCACTTGGTCCAAGTGACCATTCAGCTTCCCAAACACTTTCCCTTTAGTCACAGCAACTACACTCACTTCTGCCTCCTGACACTCTCAAATTTCTGGCATTTTGCTAGTGTCTTCCACAGTGAAGACTGACACAAAGTACTTATTAAGTTCATCCACCATTTCTTTCCCAAATTACCACCTCCGCAGCATCATTTTCCAGATGTCTGATATCCATTCTCACCTCTCTTTTACTTTTTATACATCTGAAAAAACTTTTGGTGTCCTCTTTGATACTATTGACTAGCTTACCTTCATATTTCACCTTTTCTCTCATGTCTTTTACAGTTGCCTTCTGATGGTTTTTAAAAGCTTCCCAGTTCTCTGACTTCCCACTAATAAGACCATGCTGTTGAATCCTTTCACGTACGTCACCCTCTGCTTTCTCATGGAATCATAATAGCTGCTAAGTCTATTCAATCCATCATCCTCTCCACAGAGCAGTTACATCCACTCTCTTATCCTCAGACTTCAGCCCTTTGGCTTGTTCAGGTGCTTTATAAATGATTGAGGATTTCTGCCTCAAACCACCATACTTGTGGGGAAACACCTTTTACTGAATTCTCTGCTCTCCTAAGACAGATTATCTTCAGGATGAACCTTAAAGTGATGTCATCATGTACTGTCCCTGCAATGTTCTTTGGGGTGTAGACATGGCAGAGATGACCGGCTTTCTTGCCTATCCAAAATCGTCCTCCTAACTGAGAAAACTAAGAGACACGCTCATAAATGTGTCCTTCTATTTATTAATTTCACACGATCTGGGTTTCGCTGGATGTCTATTGCCCTCTGCTACTTGCCCTGGAGAAAGTGGGGGTGAGTCACCTTCTTGGACCACTGAAGTCCTTCTGGTGTTGCTCCCCCAAAGCGCAGAGAGTTTCAGGATTCAGACCAGAGAAGATTAAGGATCGGCAGTACACTTGCACGTCAGGGTGGTGTGAGATTTGGAGGGAGCCTGCAGGTGGTAGTGGTCCCATTAACCTGCTGCCCTTATCCTTTCGGTGGTAGAAATCATGGGTTTGGAAGTTGCTGTCAGGTTAGCCTAGGAGTGTAAATACAATGCATTTTGTAGATAGTTCTGACTGTAGATAAGCAATGAATATTTAGGATGTAGGCTGAAGAATCAAATTCAATGCCAAGGTTGATGTGCACAGGTGCAATGAAAAACTTACTTGCAGCAACAGCACAAGCTCATAACATCAGGTAAACAGTATTCACAAGATAAACACAAATTAAACATACATTAACACAATTTTCACAAGAAAACGCAAAAAATGTCCGCCTTAGTGCAAAGTGATCAAAGTGGCCGTAGTGTGGCTGCACTGTTGTGGTAAATGTTGTGCTGGTTGGTTCAAGAACCGATGGTTGAAGGAAAGTAACTGTTCTTGAACTTGTTGATGTGGGACTTCAGACGATCTCGCAGATAGGCTATTTTCTCCAGAACCTCTTGATATTGTTCTGGGCGGGGACACCTCAAGGTAATTAGAAGGCATTCCTTCACACTCCTCACCTGTGACCTGCAGAAGGGGGAAATGCTTTAGGGTAAAAAGGAGGTGAGTTACACATCACAGGACACCCAGTGTCTAACTCAACGTTTATGTCACTAGTCCAGTTGAGTTCCTGGTCAATGGTGATGGTGAGGATTCATGACTGGTGCTGCCGTCCGAAGTCACATTTTTACCCAGGCTGGGTAAGGATGCGAAAGGCTTTTGTGAACTAGAAACGATTTCTGTGGTGTCACAGCTATCATTACTCAGACAAGCTTTTATTTTATTTTTGGCTTTACTTAATTATGGTCTTATGGTCTAAAATTACTTTAAACATTGGTCTCCGGATCATTGGCCCAGAACTGTGATTGCTAATTGTGTAACTTAAATCACCTGTGCTCACACATGTGAGACTATTTGAGGGCCAGTGCTTGCTTTAAAATATTTCTTCACCTAAAGATAAATTGTTCTATGGAAGCGTATGCATTCATTTGAGGGAGCAGGCATCTGAACGCTTTGTCCGGAGACTGCGTCTCAAACCAGAGAACACTCAGCGACCATCATTAGAAAATGGTAAAATAACTGCTTGATAATGTCATGCTGGAATAGATGACTCCAGGTCATGAGATAATTGGCTTCATTTTTTTCCTAAATAGGATGGCGTCAGTTCAAGGCTCCAGTAGCAAGTACATATAAACTTATGAGTTACCTCAGTAATTATTGAAGGTACTTTTGTACATTCTGATCAAAATTCGTCAGAGTTCAGTGCTGAACTGTCTTGATGTCTGAGTCAGTTCACTCTACATGAACTGTCTGCTCGAAGTGTTCCCATGGAAATGATTCAAGAATATCAGCAGAATGAATTCCTGGAGATGTAGCAGGTATCCACAAGAGAACATAGTCTTCCATCTGACTGGCCAGGTTCGATGCTGTGTCTCAGCAGGAAGCCAGCAGTCTTTTCTCATTTGCCTTCTCTGCCACATCTCCTGGGAGTGAGCTCCATGGGAAGGATGCATGGAATTTGTCAATGGAGCTCGGGGTTCAAAGTTATGAAGGAAAGGTCAGGGACAGACAGCAAGAAATTCACGGAAGCTGGGAATTGTTATCAAAAAATCTAATCGAGCAAGATTCTTCAGTCAATGAACAGATTGTCCCGATTTAAATGTTTATATAGTTGTGAAAAAAAAGCCAAATGCAAGATTTTCGGTTAAAGAGCTTACATGGGTGCAGTTGGCTAAATGACATTTTGTAGCCTAGATGAAGGATCTCGATCTCCCTCCATAGTTGCTGCCTGACCCACTGAGTTCCTTTAATGCTTAGTGTGTTGCTCCAGATTCCAGCATCTGCAGTCTCTGAAAGAGATGTGAGAGAAAACACTGAAAGAAAAGCTGGAGAAGGAATAAATGAGGAACAGATAAGGGGATTCAGAGAAGAGCATTTTTTAATCTTTCTTTTACTCCCAGAGGTTTTTCAGAGAACTGAGCCCTAAGTGACTGGAAAACTGAGGTGTTCCAGAGGGGAGGTGAATTTCCTGCCCCCTCAGTCACTTCAACTCCACTAGGTTTCTCCACTGCTATTCCTAATGAGAGTTCAGGATGGAATTGAGGAGATGATCGGTTGTGTTGAATCTCTGCCTTTTCTGGTTGCTTTTTTGGCCTCACGGGCTGTATGAGAAGTCAGGAGGTTAAGGTAAGTCAGGGTTAGGGATTGGAATAGGAATGGCGGGTGCCCGAGCCTAAAATTCCCACAGCTACTCACTTGGGCTAGAAGGAGAGGTTAGACAAAGGAGGACTGCTTTCATTGGAGCTCTGGATTCTGAGGAAAGACCTGATAGAGATTTTTATGAGAGGATTAGATAGATAGAGTAGACAGCTATGGTCATCTTCCCAATGTTGAAATGTCTAATACTAGAGGCATTCGATAAAGTTAAGAGGGGGAAGTTCAAAGGAGACGCACGGGGCAGGTTTTTTCACACAGAGACTGATGGGTGCCCGAAATGCACTGCCAGGGATGTTAGACACTTAGGATGAAAGTATAATGTAGACAGTTAGGACATTCTTAGAAAGGTACACAAATGTGCAAAGAATGGAAAGATATAGACCAAAGCAAAACACATAAAATGCAGGAGGAACTCAGCAGGTCAGGCAGCAGCTATAGAAATGAATAAACAGCTGACATTTCAGGACAAGACCCTTCTTCAGGACTGGAAAGAAAGGCGGAAGACTCTGGGAAAAAAAGGGTGGGGGAGGGGAAGGAGGATAGCGAGAAAGTGATAGGTGAAACCAGGTGGTTGGGAAAGATAAAGACCTGGACAGGAAGGAATCTGATAGGAGGTTAAATCTGATAGGATAGGTCAGACGGAGAGGATTAGTTTTATTAGGTTAATTAGTTGGGCACAACAATGTGGACCAAAGGGCCTGTTTCTTTGCTGTTCTACGTTCTATGTTCAAAGTTGTTCTAGGTCCTCTCGCTGCCCCTCCAATCCAAGGCAGGTTTGTAACTGGATGCTTCTTTCCTCAAGCATTAATAGATATTCTCAGCCAATGGCATGTTGAAAACACCCTTTCACTCTCCCTTCATCCAAAGTTCATTTATAATCAAGATACATACTCAGTAAAAACTCCCGAGATTTGTCTTCCTACTGTCAACTACAAAACAAAGAAGCATCGTAGAACCTGTTTACGGAAAAGAGCCAGACAACAAAGACCATCAAACACACAAAAAAAATCTAAATTGTGCAAAGAACCAAAAGCGAGCAAATAACATGCAGAACATTAAAACGTAGAGTCCCTGAGACTGACTCCACAGCCACAAGCCGCTGATGGGAATGAAGCCGCAGGCCATGGCTTTCCGAGTCACCAGTTCAGCTCTCTGTCGATGGCTGCACAGACGGTTCGGCGCCTCAATCAAATCATGCAAATGATAAAAACACACGGAACATGAGCTGCAGAGTCTCTGAAAGTGAGTCCACAACCGCGGAGTGTGGTCGGTGCTGAGCACATTCCACATCAAACCGCAGAGACCCCCAAGCCATCGCGCTCTGCAGGTTTGGGACCCAAGACTCCTGCACCTTCCGCCAGCAGCGGCGCGAGGGACATGGGTCAAATGCAGATAAAGACAGCGCTGAACACCCGCTCGCTCTCTGCTCTCGTCCTCATCAACTTTAACCTTGCCCGATGCTCTAACTGGCGCAGAGTAATGGAGCCGACCACAGGTTTGCATTCTTCCACTAGGAATCAATGGCCACCCCTGCAGACTCCGTTCTCAATCTCGAGGAATCCCCCAGGAGGAAAGTGCCAGATTGTTTAGTCGGCTCAAAAATAGATCCTTAAAACGGAAATCAAAGGCCGCAGTCGATGGCGGTTCAAGAGTAAAAGTATACTTAAGAGAAGAAGAGTATCTAGTAGTTTCGTGAGCTGTCTGCTGGTTGCCACCGCTGGCCGCTGGCACCAACTTGCCATCATATCTTCTTTGTTATCCCCCTTTCAGAAGACAAGGTGACAACAGGATGACCTGGGGGACGAATGGAAGTGAACTGGAACAGACAGGTTTGAGACAGGCAGACCAAGTCACATCAGCAATAACCAGATGAAGGGGATTGTCAAAGCCCTGAACTTGGGGAATGATAAAAAAGAAAGAAAGATATAAAATATTAATTAAATTGGGGAGCACTGGAAATTCTCAGCAGAGCAGGTAGAAGCCACAGGAACCTCTGGTTTCCACAGGCAGAACGGATTAATTTAGTTAGGCATCGTTAGTATAATAAGTGCCACACAATATTGAGGGCTGATGTTCTTTGTTTTGTAACAACACACACAAAATACTGGTAGAACACAGCAGGCCAGGCAGCATCTATAGGGAGAAGCACTGTCGATGTTTCGGGCCAAGATCCTTCGTCCGGACTAACCGACAGGAAAGATAGTAAGAGAGTTGAAAGTAGTGGGGGGAGGGGGAAATGTGAAATGATAGGAGAAGACCGGAGGGGGTGGGATGAAGCTAGGAGCTGGAAAGGTGATTGGCAAAAGTGATACAGAGCTGGAGAAGAGAAAGGATCATGGGACGGGCGGCCTCAGGAGAAAGAAAGGAGGGAGGGAGATGGAGAACAGGCAAACAACTAAATATGTTAGGGATGGGGTAAGAAGTGGAGGAGGGGCATTAACGGAAGTTAGAGAAGTCAATGTTCATGCCATCAGGTTGGAGGCTACCCAGCCGGTATATAAGGTGTTGTTCCTCCAACCTGAGTTTGGATTCATTTTGACAGTAGAGGAGGCCATGGATAGACATATCAGAATGGGAATGGGACGTGGAATTAAAATGTGTGACTGCTGGGAGATCCTGCTTTCTCTGGTGGACCAAGCGTAGGTGTTCAGTGAAACTGTCTCCCAGTCTGTGTCGGGTCTTACCAATATATAGAAGGCCACACCGGAAGCACCGGACGCAGTATACCACACCAGCCGACTCACAGGTGAAGTGTCGCCTCACCTGGAAGGACTTCTGGGGCCCTGAATGGTGGTGAGGGAGGAAGTGTAAGGGCAGGTGTAGCACTTGTTCCACTTACAAGGATAAGTGCCAGGAGGGAGATCGGTGGGAAGGGATTGGGGGGAGGGGGGGAAACAAGTGGACAAGGGAGTCGCGTAGGGAGCAATCCCTGCAGGAAGCAGAAAGGGGGGGAGGGAAAGAGGTGCTTGGGAGTGGGATCCCGTTGAAGGTGGCGGAAATTACAGAGAATTATTTGTTGGACCTGGAGGCTGGAGGGGTGGTAGGTAAGGACACGGGGAACCCTATCCCGAGTGGGGTGGTGGGTGGATGGGGTGAGGGCAGATGTGCGGGAAATGGGAGAGATGCGTTTGAGAGCAGAGTTGATGGTGGAAGAAAGGAAGCCTCTTTGTTTAAAAAAGGAAGACATTTCCTTCGTCCTGGAATGAAAAGCCTCATCCTGAGAGCAGATGCGGTGGAGACGGAGGAATTGTGAGAAGGGGATAGCAGTTTTGCAAGAGACAGGGTGGGAAGAGGAATAGTATCTGAGGAATAGAGGTATAAAAACTGCAATTCCTCCGTCTCTGCCACATCTGCTCTCAGGATGAGGCTTTTCATTCAATGACAAAGAAGATGTCTTCCTTTTTTAAACAAAGGGGCTTCCCTTCATCCACCATCAACTCTGCTCTCAAACGCATCTCTCCCATTTCCCGCACATCTGCCCTCACCCCATCCACCCACCACCCCACTTGGGATAGGGTTCCCCTTGTCCTCACCTATCACCCCACCAGCCTCCAGGTCCAACAAATAATTCTGCGTAACTTCCGCCACCTCCAAAGAGATCCCACTACCAAACACATCTTTCCCTCCCCCCCCCCCTTTCTGCTTTCTGCAGGGATCGCTCCCTACGCGACTCCCTTGTCCACTCGTCCCCCCCCCCCCCATCCCTTCCCACCGATCTCCCTCCTGGCACTTATCCTTGTAAGTTGAACAAGTGCTACACCTGCCCTTACACTTCCTCCCTCACCACCATTCAGGGCCCCAGAAGTCCTTCCAGGTGAGGCGACACTTCACCTGTGAGTTGGCTGGTGTGGTATACTGCGTCCGGTGCTTCCGGTGTGGCCTTTTATATATTGGTGAGACCCGACGCAGACTGGGAGACAGTTTTGCTGAACACCTACGCTTGGTCCACCAGAAAAAGCAGGATCTCCCAGTGGCCACACATTTTAATTCCACATCCCATTCCCATTCTGATACGTCTATCCATGGCCTCCTCTATTGTCAAAAAGAATCCAAACTCAGGTTGGAGGAACAACACCTTATATACCAGCTGGGTAGCCTCCAACCTGATGGCATGAACATTGACTTCTCTAACTTCCGTTAATGCCCCTCCTCCACTTCTTACCCCATCCCTAACGTATTTAGTTGTTTGCCTGTTCTCCATCTCCCTCCCTCCTTTCTTTCTCCTGAGGCCTCCCATCCCATGATCCTTTCCCTTCTCCAGCTCTGTATCACTTTCACCAATCACCTTTCCAGCTCTTAGCTTCATCCCACCCCCTCCGGTCTTCTCCTATCATTTTGCATTTCCCCCTCCCCCCACTACTTTCAAATCCCTTACTATCTTTCCTTTCAGTTAGTCCTGACGAAGGGTCTCAGCCCGAAACGTCGACAGCACTTCTCCCTATAGATGCTGCCTGGCCTGCTGTGCTCTACCAACATTTTGAGTGTGCTGTTGTTTGAATTTCCAGCATCTGCAGATTTCCTCATGTTTGTTCTTTGTTTTATATCCATTTCCTTGCGACATTGCCTCTGCCCTAATGAACTGGCAACCACTCTTTTCCCCACCCACCCTAACCAATGCCCGTCCACTTTCAACCTTCTTCTCCCCCTTTGACCCCTATTCTGTCCGGACTAAATTGTCAATGGGCCTCTGACGTCCGCTCTTTCCATTCCCCCCCGCCCCCCCATTTACCTATCTTCCCAAGGCCTTCCTGTCCCTCCTGCATCCCCCTTCTCTTTTCTGGGGTCTGAATTTGGCGACCTGGTCCCCACAGCAGCCCAACCCACCTGCCCCGTGGCTGCAGGATGGGAGGCAAGAACCCAGAGCCCCTGTTTTTCTGAGCAACCTCTGCTTCCTCTGCACTCTCCCCGCAGCTCTGCAAAAATGGGAATCGCTGAGTTCAGAATTCTGTTGAGGCTTTAATGTTCCCCACCCAGGTAAACAGTACACACCCAACAAGCCCTCTTCTTGTAGATATAATCAGCTCCTTTGGATTAGTAATATTTTTCAGCCTGCACGGAGTTAATCAAGCATTAAGGACTCAAACAGCGAAGAAACTGCAGATGCTGGAAATCTGAAACAATATTTAGCCCAGCTTGCCATTCTTGGACGCTCCATTGGACTGAAAAGCCAGAACATTATGGCTCTGCTTTGACAAGTTGGAGAGAAACCCCTTCCTTTCCTTCTGCACAACGTTCAAGCTCAAGCAGATGTGCCGAGGATTCACCGCTCCATGCCAAGATCCATCTCCCTCACTATCTCGGAGGAATGTGGTCGAGGTCCGGCCTCAGCAGCATCAGAAAGCTTACTTGTGGCTCACCCCAGACCTCCAGAAAGAAGGCACGGGCAGATTTCACGGGGCTGCAGGCAGCGGGTTTGGTTGCAGCAAGATGATCTCAGTTGGAATTTACACCTCATAATGTTTAGGTCGCACACACATCCATTGGCCTTGCAGAGCGGCAAGTCAGACACAAGGTTCTCAGTGTCTGAATAAATGCAGTCATAACATGCAGAGAGGTTAAATGCAGAGTTAGCTAGCACTTGCTGTGCCAAGGCTGCTGGAGCTCCTATTAATCCACAGGAGGTTATGACCTGCCTACAGAGTCCCTACCACAATTTCTTCAAAAAAAACCTAATGACCGAAACATTAACTAGTCTGAATCTCTCTCACTGTCCTGCTGACTGTTTCTATTTTGGTTATAATTTCTTTGTGTCCTGTCAAACCTCCAGCCAACACCTCAGTATAGTTTGTGGTATAGCTATTTATTTTATGGGAGTCTGGAATTTTTTCTGGTTTAGTAATCGGGGAATTAAATGTGAGTTATTACAAAGCATGGGGAGAATTATTACATTCCTGTTAACCCCCCAGTGCTCCTGCTTTGTCACTGTTCCAAGTGTAAGTCATGCAGCCTGCTCGACTGACCAGCTCACTGTGTGGATA
Organism: Hypanus sabinus; assembly: GCF_030144855.1. Lineage (NCBI taxonomy): Eukaryota > Metazoa > Chordata > Chondrichthyes > Myliobatiformes > Dasyatidae > Hypanus > Hypanus sabinus. Next base: position 126,698,540 of record NC_082715.1, on the reverse strand, counting down.
ATTTTAGAACTGATTAAAATGGAGAGCAAACGACTGAATGGGTTCTGGAGACATTTATACGCAGAAAGTGTAGGACAACAAGTTTTACTTGAACGATCTTCTTCAAGAATGGGTCTACTGGGAATATGAATAGTCAAACGTGACAAGCAAGTGATGGGATTTGATTCAATTGTAAAAGAGCCATGTGGCTTGGAAGTAGCCCATCAGCCCATTGAATCCTTACAGACCTCCTTGTTGTGACCTTGCACTTCACGGTCCCCCTGCAGAGCACTTTGTACAGTCACACCTTATTCTGCTTTCTGCTATTGTTTCAAAACACTGTGTAAGGGATTAATCCGTGCCGACAGTATGCGTGACCTGCTTTTCACTGTACCTCAGTACACATGACAATAATAAACCAATTTGCTGACCAGTTGACTAATTTACCACCAAACCCACCTACTTACACTAATCCTACGCTAATCTCATTCTGTTCTCCCCACCTCACGATTCACAGAGGGATCGGCAATGGAAAGGGTGAGCAGCTTCAAGTTTCCGGGCAACAACGTCACAGAGAATGTATCATGGACCAAACATGTTGACACAATCCTAAAGAAGTCACACCGGTGACTCTACTTCGTTAGGTGTCTGAGTAGAGTCAGCATGTCACCAAAGACTCGCGACAAATTTCTGGATGGTAGCACATTCCGACTGGTTGCATCAGTGCACAGGACTGCAAGGGGCCATGGAGGGTTGTAGGCCACAGCAGATGTATCCCAGGCACAGCCCTCCCCACCAAGAAGCAGCACCTCAAGAAGGCAGTGTCCATCACTGAGAAACCTCACCATCTGTGTCATGCCCTCTGTGGTATCTCACGAAAGACAGGACACCCACAAATTTCTGCTGTGGTGAGCATTCTAACTGGTTGCATCTTCATGTGGTATGGGGGGTGGGGGTGGGGGGGGGCTACTGCACACAGTCAAAATCGGCTGCAGAAAGTCATAAGCTCTGTCAGCTCCATCATGGGTACTAGTCTCCCCAAGATCCAAGACATCTTCAAAAGGTAATGCCTCAAAAAGGTGGCATCCATCATTAAGCACCCCCAGCACCCAGGCCATGCCCTCTTCCCATTGGTACCATCAGGGAGGAGGTACAGGAGCCTGAAGACACACACTCAACGATTCAGGAACAGCTTCTTCCCCTCCGCCATCAGATTTCTGAATGGACATTAAACCCATGAACACTACCTCACTACTTTCATATATATATGCATCTTACCATAATTTACAGCCTTTGTTATTACATATTGCATTGTACTGTTACCACAAAGACAACAAATTTCATAATACATGCCTGGATATTAAACCTGATCCGGATTCTGACTCTCATTACTACCATCATGGAGGAGGTACAAAAGCCTGAAGACGCACACTAGGTGTTTTAGGAACAGCTTCTTCCCCTCTGCTATCAGATTTCTGAACAGTCCATGAACCCATGAACACTACCTCATTCCTTTTTTTATTGCACCATTCATCCAGTTTGCAACTTACAGTCATTATGTTTCTGTGCTCTGCACTGCTGTTACAAAGCAACAAATTTCTCATCGAACAATAATAAATCTCTCTCTCACTCTAATTCTGATTCAGCTCTACCACTTGTCTACAGACTAGAGACAATATTGTTCATTCGTTTTATCTGCCATGCTGTGTGATGTAGACAAACATGCTCTTTTCATGACGATGATTGTTCTTGGCAAATTTTTCTACGGAAGTGGCTTGCCATTGACTTCTTCTGGGCAGTGACTTTACAAGACGGGTGAACCCAGCCATTATCAATACTCTTCAGAGATTATCTTCCTGATGTCAGTTGTCGCGTAACCAGGAATTGTGATATACACCAGCTGCTCATACGACCATCCACCACCTGCTCCCCTGACTCTGTTCGGGGGGATAAGCAGATGCTACACCTTTCCCAAGGGGGACCTTCACACTAGCTGAGTGAAGGAGCACTTTACACCTCCTTTGATAGAACCGTATCTCCACCCCACCACCCTAGGGCAATGTACAGTGACCAATTAACCAATCAACCTGCACAGCTCGCGATGAGGGACAACACGCGAGTAACCTAGGGAAACCCTTGTGATCGCGGGGAGGATGGGCGCAGTCAGGAAGGTACCCGGTCACTGGAGCTGTGAAGCAGAGGCTCTGCCAGCTACACCAATGACCCATCTATTATTTAATGATCTGGAAGCATTTATTCACCATCCTTCGAGAAGGTGGCAGCGGCCACGTTCTGGAGCCCTACAGTCCTCCTGGTCAAGGTGCTCCCACGACACCCCTAGAGAGGACTTGCAGTGACAGTGAAGGGACGGTGATACGCCTTCAAGTCTGCAACTTGGAGGGGAGCCTGCGGAAAGTGGTGCTGCCACGCACCTGCTGTTCCTCGGCAAGTGTTGGGCAAGGAGCTGCGATGAGTACCTTCAGCACAGCTCGGAGATGGTACACACTGTGCCCTGGCAGTGAAGGGAAAGACTGCTTACTGCCTCGGGTAATGGCTGGGTGCCTATCCAACAGGCTGTGTTGTCCCGAATGGCTTTGGGCTTCTTGAGTGTCAAAGCCTGCAGTCCTCCAGGTAAAGGGAGAGAACTCTATCAGAGCTTTCTAATCCGTGTTGACCCTTCCCCCTGGGATTCTATCAGAGCTTTTTAATCCATGATGACCCTTCCCCCTGGGATACTGAGCATGTGAAATTCAGCACCGCCTGCTCTCTTATTGGAGCATCTCACACCCCGGCAAGAGAATGAGAGGGATATGCAGTCCTGTGCAAAAGTCCTAGGAGGGTGCCTACAATTTTTGCATAGTATTGTGGTAATTTTATGCAGTACACTGTACTGCTGACACAGAAAATAAATAAATTTTATGATATCGATGAGTGACGATAAGCCTGATTCGGGTATGTGTCTCCATTGTGAAATGAGAGTGGGAAAGGGGCAGGGGGAGGGGAAGCTGGGAACATCAGCTATACCATGCGAGTGTTGAGGGTCAGTATTTGGTGGTCAGAGGCTCAGTAAGCTGAATGCCACTGCTGCAGTACTTGTGGATACAATCTCACGCGGATAACTCTCAAAGGTCACAGAAGCAGGCAGAAAAGTTTTGGGCGAGTGGTTGGCTGTGTTTTAATCACCCGCCGAAGTGCATGGCCATCTCTGCTGCAGAAGTCCATAGGACACTCAGAGCTGCTGCGCAGGTTGACTCTGTGGTTAAGAAGGCATACGGTGCATTGGCCTTCATCAATCATGGGATTGAGTTTAACAGCAGAGAGGTAATGTTGCAGCTACATAGGACCCTGGTCAGACTCCACTTGGAGTACTGTGCTCAGTTCTGGTCGCCTCACTACAGGAAGGATGTGGAGCCTATACAAAGGGTGCAGAGGGGATTTACAAGGATATTGCCTGAATTGGCGAGCATGCCCTATGAGAATAGGTTGAGTGAACTTGGCCTTTTCGCCTTGGAGCGACGGAGGATGAGAGGTGACTTGACAGAGGTGTATAAGATGATGAGAGGCATTGATGGTGTGGATAGTCAGAGGCTTTTTCCCAGGGCTGAAATGGCTAGCATGATGGTGCTTGGTTATAGGTACAGAGGAGATGTCAGGGGTAACTTCTTTATGCAGAGAGTAGCGAGTGTGTGGAATGGGCTGCCATCAATGGTGGTGGAGGCGGATACGATAGGGTCTTTTAAGACTCCTGGACAGGTACATGGAGCTTGAAAAAATAGAGGGCTATGGGTAACCCTAGGTAATTTCTAAGGTAAGGACATGTTCAGCATAGCATCGAGGGCCGAAGGGCCTGAATCGTGCTGTAGGTTTTCCATGTTTCTACATTTCTAAGTCTCATTGAGATGGTGGGAAAAGCTCATCGATGATCAGTGGTCTCCGCTGCACTAGAGAAAACCAAGCAGAGTTTGTGGAACATCCACGTTCACTTTGAGGTGCGACCCCGCACCACTTTAATTCCTCATCCCACTCCCCTTCTGACCCATTGGTCTGAGGCCTCCTGAACTGTCACAGTGAGGCCCAATGTGCTCGTCTTCGGTAAGCACCCTGCAGCCTGCAGGACACAATATTGAATTCTACAACTTCGGGTAATATGATTCCCTGGTCTGTACCAGTTGACGTAGTTTGTTTCTCTTCTCACCTTTTTTATTTCCTTCCTCTTCCTCTGGAAGGGGAGGGCTTGCTTGCCTGACGTGTCCGCTTATTTTGCTTTCACAGTACCTCAGTTCTCACTCTCAAATCGCACCCATCTACTCATTAACCAAAATTCAAAGTACATTCATTCTCAAGCTATGTATGCAGTACACAACCCTGAGATTCGTCTTCTCCACAGACAGCAACGAAACAAAGAAAACCAAGGAACACGCTCAAAGAAGATATCAAACATACAACATGCAAAAAAAAAAAGAATGAGTCACCCAAATGGCAAAAAAAAACATTACACTCCGGAGGTTCCAAGGTGTAAACATCTCCAATAGCTTGTCCTGATCCAACCATGTAGTTGCTATGGTGAAGAAAGCACTTAAGCACCTCTATTTCCTCAGAAAGCTAAGAAAGTTTGGCATGTCCCCATTAACCATCACCAGTTTTTACAGATTCACCAGAGAATGCTGCGTGCTTAGCCCTTGCTCTACTGGCTTTACAGTTATGACAGTGAAGCAGAGAACAGCTTCAATGCCATTTTCAAGTTTGTTGAAGATGCCAGTGTCATAGGCTGAATCCATGGTGGCGACTAATCAACATACAGGAGGGAGATTGAAAATCTGGCTGAGTGGAGCCACAACAACAACTTCTCACTCAATGTCAGCAAGACCAAGAAGCTGATTATTGACCTCAGGAGGAGGAAACCTGAGGTCCATCAGCCAGTCCTCATCAGAGGATCAGAGACCAAGAGGGCCAGCATCTTTAAATTCTTTGCTGTCATCATTTCAGAAGATCTGTCCTCGGTCCTGCACCTAAGTCCCATTACAAAGAAAGCACAGCAGCGCCTCCACCTTTTTAGAAGCCTACAAAGATTCAGCATGTCATCTAAAACTTTGACAGTTTTCTATCGATGTGTAGAGGAGAGTATGCTGACTAGTTGCATCACAGCCTGGTATGAAAACACCAATGCCCTTGAATGGAAAAACCTACAAAAAGTAATGGATACAGCCCAGTGCATCAGGGGTAAAACCCACCCAACCATTGAGCACATCTACATGGAGCACTGTCACAGGAAAGCAGCATCCATCATCAAGGACCCCCACCACCCAGGCCATGATCTATTATCACTGCTGTCTTCAGGAATGAGGTACAGGAGCCTCAGGACCCACACTATCAAGTTCAGAAACAGTTGTTACCCCTCAACCATCAGGCTCTTGAACAAGAGGGGATAACTTCATTCAACTTCACTCACTGTTCCTACAGCATACAGACTCACTTTCAAAGACTCTTCATCTCGTGTTTTTAATACTTATTGCTTATTTATTATAATGATTAATATTTCTTTCTTATATTGTTTGCACAGTTTGTTGTCTTTTGCACACATCAGTTGCTTGTCCATCTTTTGTTTTCCATTGTTTCTATTGTGTTTCTTGTTGATTGTCCACAAGAAGATGTATCTCAGGGTTGTATATAGTGATGTATGTGCACTTAGATAGATAATAAATTTCCTTTGAACTTTGAGGAAGCGTCCTAACCTATGACTTGTAAGCAACTGCTCTGCCCAAGAGAGTAACAAATTGCAGAGGGTTGTGGACATAGCTTAGTCCATCTCAGAAGCAGTCTCTCTTCCATAGAATCTGTCCACATTTCTTCTTGCCTCGGTAAAGCAGCCAACATAATCAAAGAGCCCAGCCATTTAATAAGATCATGGCTGATTCGATTGAAACTTCTAACCTTGTATTACCATCTATCTCTGATAAGCAATCAAGTACCTCTCCTAATTCAGACATTCTCTCTCCCCCCCCCCCCCTTCTATTGGACAGAAAGGCTTGAGGAACATGCACCACCAAGTTCAAGGCAGCTTCTATCCCACTGACACTTAAACAGACCTGCATGACATTTTATCATACAGACCTTTTGCATGATAAAGATGGGCTCTTAATCCCACCACTTACCTCGTCATGCCCCCTGCACCTTATTGCCCTGTAATGTTCAATAGGTTCAATTTAATGTCAGAGAAATATATACAGTATGCATCCTGAAATTCTTTTCTCTTTGCAAACATCCACAAGAACAGGGGAGTGCCCCAAAGAATGAATGACAGTCAAATGTTAGAATCCTGAAGCCCCCCCCAAGCCTCTACCCTCCCACGCACAAGCAGCAGCAAAGCAACGATCCCCCACCGAGCACTCAAGCGTGCAGCAAAGCATCAATAAAGACACAGACTTGCAGTACCGTAAAGGCCACTTGTTCACCTGGTAATTCGACATACCGCAGGCTTGCTCTCTCTCTCCGGTTTTGGATTTTCCCTCGGGGTTTACTCCCAATGTCTTCTCCATGAACAGCGGCGGAAGGTTGAGGTCATCTGCCCGCAGCATCCAGCTTCAAGGCGCCAGTAAACCGCCGTTTCTCCTGTCAGTGGAAATGCTTAGAAGCTAAGTCACATGCGAAGGTCAAGAGCTGGACTTGGTTATCAGACACCATTTGAAGCGCACACCATTGGGATCATTTAACAGTAGTGGGAGCTTATCCCCATTGACACCCCCGGCTATGACAACCTTAAGCAAGCGAGTTCAGTATTGATGCAGTGGGTGAAAGGGACCAGTACTGTCATATGGCTCTGTAACTCTGTGACCCCTAATCACTCTACTCATTCTGAGGGTCTGTGAAGTGTCCTGGGTTAACCTTCAATCCAAGAGGTGCTATTAAAATCCCAGAGACTGCTATATCCTGTGAGTGGCTCTGTGCTGATGGAAAAGCAATGTTTATTTCAGCAAAGGCAAGTTTCCCTGTGCATGCTATATTTTTCCACTCACTTAAAAGCAGCCATTAAATATAAATTGTTTGAAACCTGATGCTTTCCTTTCAAGTGGATCTTTTGTTTTGACAAGCCTGGGAGCCGAGGTCCACCAGCAGCTGCTGCAGACAGTTCCTCAAACACAGATCATCTCAGGATATGGGGGTTGCAAGACCACTCACGTAGGTTAGCATTCAATGGGCATTGAAGATCCTGGTATACTTCACAGCTTTGCCACTATATTTTGTAGCAATGTAACCTTGTGGAAAGCTTATTAATGAGCTCTAATGTTGGACTGTCACAAACTCTGCCTTTCAGATCAGTCCACCCCTTCACAGTAATGAAACAGGAGGGGAAGGAGGAGGAGAGCAAGTCTTGAAGTGTTCACCTTCAACAACCACAATTGGCGCATTAGATCAACCGCAACATTCTCCGTTGCCTTGGTGACATGTTCAGTCCTTTCCTATCTATTAAAAAATGGAGCACTTTATCGGCTGGAAGTAAAGGGGCAGGAAAGGAAAGAGACGTGAAGCTTCCCCGGGCAGTCAGCTAGGAGATGAGAAATATTTGTGTTGCGGTGGAATAATCAGATTCTGAATCAGCTTTAAACATCGCTGGCAGATGTCATGAAATTTGTTGTTTTGAGGCAGCAGTACAATTCAATACAGAATAATAAAATACGTAAATTTCAACAAGTAAGTATTAAAAAAAGAAAAAAATAAATTAAGTAAATAGTGGATAAATAGAGGGAAATTAAAACTGAAATAGTGTTCATTCAGAAATCTGATGCAGAAGGGAAGAAACATTAAGTGTGTGTCATCCAGCTCCTGTACCTCCTCCTTGATGGTTGCAATGAGAAGAGGGCATGTCCTGGGTGATGGGGGTCATTAACGATGGATGCCACCTTTTGAAGGTGTTGCGGATGTTGGGGAGGCTAATGCTCATGATGGAGCTGGCTGAGTTTACAACTTCCTGCAGCTCTTTTTCCAATCCTGTGCAGTGGCCCCTCCATACCACACAATGATGCAACTGCTTAGAGTATTCTCCATGGTATATCTGTAGAAATTGAGTCTTTAATAACATAAAAAGTCTCCTCAAACTTTTAATAAAATATAGCCACTATCACGCCTTCTTTGTAACTGCATCAATATGTGGATCTAGGATAGATCCTCAGAGATGTTGGCATCCAGGAACTTGAAACTGCTCACCCTTTCCACTGCTGATCCCTCGATGAGGACTGCTGTGTGTTCCCTCGACTTCCCCTTCCTAAAGTCCACAATCAATTCCTGGGTCTTACTGACTTTGAATGCAAGTTTTTTCTTGCTGTGACACCACTCACCCAGCTGATCTACCTTGCTCCTGTACGCCTCCTCGTCACCATCTGAAATTCTGCTAACAATAGTTGTGTCGTTGGCAAATTTATAGATGGCGTTTGAACTGTACCTAGCAACACAGTCGTGTGTGTGTGTGTGTGTGTAGTGATAGCAGAGCAGTGGTCTAAGCTCACATCGTTGAGGTGTGCCAGTTTTGATTGTTGGTGAGGAGACGTTTTCCCAATCTGCACAGCTGTGGTCTCCTGATGAGGAAGTCAAGGATCCAGTTGCAGAGTGAAGTACAAAGGCCCAAATTTTGGAGCTTGTTAATTAGAACCGAGGGTACGATTGTGCTGAACGCTGAGCTGCAGTCAATAAACCGCAGTCTGATATAGATAGTATTATCATCCAGGTAATTTGATGCCAAGCGAAGAGTCAGTGAGGTTGTATTCACTGTGGACCTATTGTGGCAAGAGGTGGCAGTCCTTGCTGAGACAGAAGATGATTCTGTCCATGATTTCTCAAAGCACCTAATCATCGTAGATGTGATGGCCACAGGGCAATAATCATTGAGGCAGCTCGCTCTGCTCTTCCTCGGCACTGGCATGATTGTCACCCTTTTGAGGCAGGTGGGAACCTCCGACTGCAGGAGTGAGAGATTGAAGACGTCCTTGAACACTCCCGCTGGTTGGCTAGCACAGAGTATTTGAACTTTAGGTAAGGGAGATACTGGGGAACAGACAGTGGGCTCCAGAGAGACACAGGTATAGGGGTACGCAAGTCAGCCCATCCAGCAGCAATGGGGTGAAACTGGATTCTATAGCAACATCGCGGCATCCTCTGCAGGCTGCCACAGGCACTGAAAATGAGATCTCAAGGATCTCATACTCTTAGCAGCACGGGGACCAGTGGCGTGCTGAATGCCTGGAAGATTAGTTGTCACATTGCACGGATCTGACAGGGCAGGGATTGTTCTGTGACTCTGACGGCAGAAGGTGGCTTTCATAAGGGTTACTGTGACTTGATGCAAGAATGGATCATGCTGGCTGCCCTGCAGACCGCTCCAGACAAAAGATCCTGATCCAAATCATTTCCCTCCACAGATGCTGCCTGACCACCACCCCCCCCCCCCCACACCTCCCCCCTCCCCTGAGTTTCTCCAGAACTTAGTTTCTTTCACTCTGGATTCTAGCATCTGCAGTGCATTGTGCCTTCAGAAAATCCTGGCAAGACGTCTAATCGAATGCCTGAAAGAAGCCCAGTCAAATCCAGTCAATTATCACCAGACGTCAAATCAAATCCTTGCAGGGCATCAGATCTCAATGAGGAATTATTCAAATCCCTGCAAAAAATCTGGTCAAACAAGAAGCACTTGTGGTATTCACTGTTACATGTCCCAGTGACAATCCTAACTTTAGACAATAAAACAGACATAATGTGGGGTTTTATAATTTTACAATCTTCTATTAACCCCCTCTGAAAACAGTTTCATGTCAAACACTTTTACAGCTGAAGTGTTGTCAATTTGTTTGTGTGAATGGAGATTGAAGAGGGGAAGACAATAAAGAGTAATAGTGCCAAATGCAATAATCGCTATCAATTTAGGACAATTACCCATAACACTGAAAGGTTGTTCAACATAAAATATTATTGCAATGCATTTATTAGAAAAATTACCCTTAAGTATACAGAGAGAAGAGAACAAGCACTCTTCAGGTAACCATCAAACTGCCGGATCATTATAAAACCTTGTACGTTTTATCCTTGTCCATCAGGGAGTGCCTATTTCAGGAATCTATGGATGATGTGGCCTGCCCTTTGACATTGATTGAACTTGATCAGAGGCTGAACGCTGGGAGTGTTGGCTTGAGGAACACCGCCGATCTTTGTTTCGCAGATTTGGAGGATTTTGAAGAGGCTGTAGGTTGTTCCTGAAGGACAGAGATCACTGCTCTTCTCTGGTCAGTGACTTACTCAGCAGGCTTTGGTCTTTGAATTCACTTCTCCTCTGTTGGCCACAGGATGTGCAGGTGCACTGGAAGCAGTAACAGTTTTCATCCTTGATATCTGCTCCTTCTGATGGATAGCTCCCAAAAAATATTGCAAAGGTATTCATTTTTGAGCTGAAATACTAATTCATGCCTTTATATCGAATGTACTAGATTACTGCAATACAATTTTTACTGGCCTTCCAAAACAATCTATTGACAAACTTCGACTCATTCAGAACAGCGCTGGTAGACTTTTAATCAAAATCAGGATGAGGGAACATATCATTCCCGTACTAGCTACTCTGCATTGGCTTCCCGTATCCTTTAAAATTGATTTTCAAGTTTTCTTACATGTTTTAAATCCCTTAATGATCTGGGACCAGAGTGTATCACGGAATCAGTTTCATTTTATAATTCTGCTCATGCTCTCAGGTCTTCTTCCACCAGTCTCTTAAATTTGAACTATCTCCCTTGAAAGACAATTGGCAGGTCAGCTTTTTTGATCTTCGCTCCGAAACTGTGAAATTTAATACCTAAAACTATAAATGATGTTGACTCTTTTAAACACCAATTCAAAATCTATTTATTTAATCTTGCTTTTAATTAACATCCTTTTTGTATTTTATTTTCATGTTTATTTTTTTAATTTTATTTCCCCATTGTAAAGCACTTTGAACTACATTATCTGTATGAAAAGTGCTCTATAATATTATTATCATTATTATTAAATAGAAAATGATGCCTAATTACCATGGTCTTTGCTTAAAGTCTTCGTGTGAATAGTACCATGCTGGATTTACCAGCTAGGACAGACAGGAATTACATCTGGTCTTTTGTTTCATGACAGAGTGGAACACAGAGAGCAGAGCAGGATATCAGGTACACTGGCATCTGATCAACAGCCTCTCCTGTCCCACCATGCTGCATGTATGCAGGGGATGGAGTTCAGAATGGTCTACAGTAAATGAGCAGCTGTTATCTCCCAATTATTTCAATATCCTGAGAAGATTAAACGTTAAGTTTCAGAGAGATCTGAAAATCCCTGCACAAGATTCACAGGAAGCTGGCATATGGGCACGGTAGCGCAGTGGGGCGGCATGGTAGTGTAGTGTTTAGCAGAATGCTTTACAGTACCAGAGACCCAGGTTCAATTCCCACCGCTGTCTGTAAGTTGTCTGCGTGTTCTCCCCGTGACTGTGTGGGTTTCCTCCAGATGCTCCCGTTTCCCCTACAGCCCAACGACATCCCAGTTGGATGGTTGATTGGTCATTGTAAACGTCCCATGATTAGACTAGGGGTAAATCAGGGGTTGTTGGACAGGGTGGCCTATTACATGCTGTGTCTCAATAAATACATAAATGGGTGTAGGCAATGTTCCGTCGTCCTTCATCTCAGTGTGGAGCAGAGAATACCATTTAAAGCTCTACAGGCCGCTGGAGAAACCACAACTGAGATCAGTTTTGGTCTTTCTCCTTTACTTGCCTTAGGGGCAGTTCCACGCAGGGCCAGCAATTAATTGCTGTGAGGAAAAAGTTGCTTTACATGCTGTAATGTTCTATGGTTCTATGAGGAAAAGTTAGGAAAGTTAGGCTAATGACCACTGGGCTTCAAAAGAGAGAGAGGTGGTCTCATTGACGCACACAAGATTCAGAAGGGCTTTGATAAGGCAAGTGCTGAGTTAGTGAGGGAGTCCAAATCTCAGGGGAGAAGTCTAAGGAGAAGGGGGTCAACCACTTAGAGGAATTGTGTGGTGAATCTTTCAAATTCTCTACCATAGACAGCAATGACCGCTCGGTCGTCCACTATGTTCAAAGCTGAGACCACTGAGTAATGGATTACAGAAGAACCATGGTCTAATGGGGATCTGCGAGGAAGGTGAGATTCAGTGAAAAGCAGACTTGAGGGATGGTCTGATCCTGCTTTCTGGACTGGTTTTTAACTGCTGTCCTAAGCAGGCTGTTTTACTCGAATCAAAGGAGCTCATTGGAGATGGCATGAACTATGCCATCTTCCCCAGAAACACTTCAAAATATTATTGACTCTAAAATATATCAAAATAAATCTCTTTTTTTTTCAAATGTTTTAGCCTCTGCCTTAAAGTGATCTTTATTTTGTGTTTCGGAAAAAGTTTAAAAATGAATAAACAATTGCTCCTTTTTCTTCCAAGTTTGAATTCATGAGATTTTTTTTAATATACATGTAGATGTTAAAAAAAAACTCTCCTGAATTTTTTTTATATGTATACCAAAGAAGGTATAACGCATTCCTTCCCTTGGCTAGCCCACTCGGTCCCTCCTCCATCCCTGATCAGGGTCACATAAAGCCATGGGAGCAGGTGGTTGATGGCCGTCCGAGCAGCTGGTGCACAGCACAGGTCCTAGTTATGCGACCACTGATACCAGGCAGACAATCTCTGAAGAGTATTGGTAATGACTGGGGTCACCAGTCTTGTAAAGACACTACCCAGAAGAAGACAATGGCAAACCACTTCCATAGAAACATTAGCCAAGAATAGTTGTGGTCATGGAAAGACCACAACCACCCATGTCATATGACATGACACATAACGAACAAACAATACAAAGATGATTGGTCAGCCAACTTGATAATATTCTAGCTGCTGGTTGTCCGAGATTCCTTTGAACTGCTAACGGTAGACATTGGAAAGGCAAAATTTCTCAGGAGGTCACTAGATCTCTGTGGACAATGTTCTTTGAGATCCGTGGCGACACATATTACTTTGACTGGGTAATAGATTCTAGACCATCACTCATGCTCTGAAATTAAGCCAAAAATCCTCAAACTTAGCCAAATTCAGGAAGCCCTAGTTAAACCACTGGTGATGCTCTCTTTAATTCTCAGTAGATAATACCTAAACCAACAGCACCATCCAAAGAAATTGCCTCTAGCCTGTATAATAAACTGCACTTTTGGGGTGCCTCAAGTGCTGCAAAAGCTCAGGACTTCCATCACCAAGAAGGGCCGAATGGTCTACTTCTGCACCTATTGTCTATTGTCTATAAGGGCAAGGACATTGGGTAGATGGGAACAACACCTCCCTCCCTCAGGTTTCCCTCCACATCACATCATCCAGACTTTAAGTGCATCACTGCTCTTTTTTCATCACTGAGTCTAAATCCCAGAACTCCCGCCCCAACAGTACCTTCAGTACAAAGGAATGCAGCGGTTCTGAAAGGAGACTTAGCTCCATCTTCTCAAGGTCAGTTATGAATGAGCCATAAATGTTAACCTTGGCATCTGAAGAAAATGAACAAAACAAGGTAACTTTCAAATTGGAGTTACTGTCACAGTACATAAAGGTCAGCATTGAATCAGTTGTCTACCTATCAATCGCTTTTTGAAAGTTTTGGATGAAGGGGAACGTCCATCAGTTTCTCCTTATACTGGGGGTCGTGAAGTCCGTGACACCCACCTGAGGTGGAGAGAAGCCTTGGCTTAATGTGGCACCATCTTCGGTGGTGTAGCACTTCCTGATTTCTACCGCAAGAGACCGCCACAGTAGTGTAGCAGTTATTACGACACTGTTACAGCTCAGGGTGTTCAATTCCGGCGCAGTTTGTAAGGAGTCAGTACACCCTCCCCGTGGAATGCACAGGTTTCCCCCAGGTGCTTCAGAATCCTCCTACAGTCCAGAGACATACCGGATAGGTTCATTGGTCATTGTAAATTGTCCCACGAATAGGTTAGTGTTAATCGGGTTTGTTGGGGGTTGCTGGGGTGGTTTGGCTCGAACAGCCAGAAGGGCCGACATTGCAGAGCATCGCTAAACAAAATAAAATGCAATCAGAATTCATATCCCTTCCCACTTCCGTTTTACTGGACTATCCTGAACTCTTTGAGAATACAGGACTGTCTCTATGATACACCTGGAGAAGAATTATGTTTGATTTTTTAAAAATTACTTTTTAATTGTTGTTGAATATTTCATGTTTAAATATGAGCACTTCAATAAAAAAGTCAACTGTGTTGCAGGGTCAAAGGCATGTGATGGGAATACAGGTCTAGCAGCTGATGGGCTAAAAGCCGGATACGTGGATTTTTGTCGGGAGGAGGAAATCAATTTGTATGTGATCTGCAGTTTGAACAGTCAATGTGGAGATGGTGGCTGTGACGAGCAGGCTGATGCCCCCTTGCTGTAACATTCAGAATTACAGGCATTGGTGTTGGCTAGTTTTCTCTGTACACTGAAAGACAGTGAAAAGCTTTTGGTTTTGCCTGACCATTCCTTGCATATGCACACTGAGGTAGTACAAAAGGGAACTAAAAATGAACAGAATGCAGAATATAGTGCTTCCATTACAGAGAAAAGTGAAGGGCACACCGACAAGTAAAGTGCAAGGTAGACTGAGAGATGAAGAATTCATCTTTTAGTGTCTAATAGGGCCATTCATAAACTATATAGCAGCAGGACAGAAGCCGTCCTTGAGTTGGTGAAATGTGTGCTCAAACTTTTGTGCCTGATGGAAGGGGGTGTGGGGAGAAGGGAGAATGCTCAGAGTTGGAGGGGCAACGGGTTTGCATGATGATGAGAGACTATTTTAATAGTAAAACCTTGCAGTTTGATAGTACCTTTAATACAATCAGATGCCCCAAGACAATCTAGGGGGATGTGATCGGATGGGTTATACTGAGCCATACGTGGTGTAAGTGATGCGCCATCAATAATTCTCGGAGACGGGAGGCAAGCGATAGGCTTTTATTAGCTGCAAACATGACCACAACATCTTGGAGACTGAGGGAGGAGCAGTGCCTCCAATCGCCTTTATACAGGGGTCTGTGAGAGGAGCCACAGGAGCAGTCAGCAGAGGGGCGTGTCCAGACAGGTATATACATAGTTTACCACAGTAAGTATTGCCACAGAATCATGAACAGACCCTTTACCACCCACTCCCGCAGCCCCCCCACCCACACCAACCATCAAGCAGCCATTCAATTCCCCATCCCTAACTCTCCTGTCACTGGCCTGCAATTAACCTTGTCGCTAGCTTGGGGGTCCCGAAGTCTGATGACAGAGGTGGGTTTGTAAAAGTGCCTTCATGGACTAGGGAGGTGGAATTGGATATCGTGATATGGTTGCAGTCAGAGGAGGGCAGGACGATCCTGAGTGTAACTAAGGTGGAGGTGTCTGAGGGAGTACGCATTGTCGTCGCCTCAGTGACCACAAGCTCAGTCAGCGCTTTGAGCAAGTAAAGGGGAAAGAGCCACAGGCAGAGGAAGTCATGAGGGCCAGTAGACAAATGTGGGCTCTGATCAGAAATATCATCGTGTTAGTAACAAGGCAATATTGTCAACTGATCAGGTTGTTGGAAAGCTAAAGTCCGTGACAGGCTCAGGCAATCACAGAACTAGGTTCTATTCCAACCACTGAAAATTCAACAATCTCCAATTCTCCATAATACCTTTCATTTAATCCTTCAGCTTCTTTCCTACCGACGCATACGTCAGAGGCTGAAGGCTGACTCACGTAGACCTCAGGGTGAAACCTTTCCAAAGGCACTATTTCAAAGAAGAGATGGGAGCCTAGGCCAACATCTAAATCTGCACCACTGTTGACATACAGATCATCTTGTCATTATCACGACCCAATCACAAGGATCTTTGTCCCGGTTCTCCTTCACTTTATTCCAGGCTTACCTCCTGCTTTCTGTCCTCAGAAATGGCCTCGTTGGCACGGATCATCGTAAGACAAGCTGAACACTGTACTCCTTTGGACAGTGCTGCTTTGGTGATCGTTACCTCAGTTTAAACGGTCCAGCCACATACCTTCCATTGAACTCCTCCACATGTCTGTTTCAGAGATATTGTCAAATTCTTCAGAAGGAAGAGCATTGTAATGACAAACCTTTACAGTGTGGCTGAATTCTACACTCCGTACAGCACAAATATATATCTCAGCTGGTCCCATTTGCCCACGTTTAACCATCTGAACCTTTCCTATCTATGTGCCTATCCATATGCCTTTTAAACATTGTAATCATACCTACCTCTAACACTTCCTCTGGCAACTTCTTGCACATTTCCATCATCCTCTCTGAAAATCATGTGCAAATCCTTTTTAAATCTTCCTCCTCTCACAGAGTCATAGAAAAGTACAGCAGAGAAACAGGCTCTTT
The DNA here is from genome assembly GCF_030144855.1 of Hypanus sabinus. Lineage (NCBI taxonomy): Eukaryota > Metazoa > Chordata > Chondrichthyes > Myliobatiformes > Dasyatidae > Hypanus > Hypanus sabinus. Next base: position 126,682,129 of record NC_082715.1, on the reverse strand, counting down.
GGCCCATCTAGCCCATGCCGAAATATTTAGATTGCCTACTCCCGTCAACCTGCACCTGGACCACAGTGCTTCATACCCCTCCCATCCATGTACTTATCCTCCAAACTTCTAAACACTGAAATCAAGCTCACATGCATCACTGGCAGCTCATTCCACACTCTCATGACCCTCTGAGTGATGAAGTTATCCCTCATGCGCTCCTTAAACTTTTCACCTTTCACCCTTAATCTATGACCTCTAGTTATAGTCCCATCCAACCTCAGCGGAAAAAGCCCACTTGCATTTACCCTATCTATACCTCTCATCTTAAACCTATGACCTTGGGTTTAAGACTCTTCTACCCTGGGAAAACAACAGTGACTGTCCACTTTATCTAAACCCCTCATGATTTTATAAACCTCTCTAAGGTCTCCACTCTGCCTCCTTCTCTCCAGTACAGATGACCCTGCCTATCCAGTCTTCTTTCCTTTCAATCATTCATTCAAACAGCTTGGAAGCTTAATGGCATTTTATCTACTTCCTTCTTTCCTTGGTCCTATTCCATACCTGGTAGAAAAGAAGGACAAACCTCCAGAAGAAACAGCATCACTTGGGCCTTGTGGTTAGGAGTCAGTGACTTCCCACACTCTGATCAATGGGAATTAAAGTCACTGTCCTGCATCCCTGTGCAACTTTTTCAGGACAATAGGTTTCCAGCTATGGCTCTTCTGCCTAAAGGACATGGGTGAAGGGGGAAAAGTTTAAAGGGAACATGGGGGGGGTGGGGTGCTTCTTCACACAGAGAGTGTTGGGAGTGTGGAATGAGCTGCCAGATGAAGTGGTAAATGCGGGCTCACTTTTAACATTTAAGAAAAACTTGGACAGGTACATGGATGAGAGGTGTATGGAGGGATATGGTCCAGGTGCAGGTCAGTGGGACGAGGCAGAAGAATGGTTCAGCACAGCTAAGAAGGGCCAAAAGGCCTGTGTCTGTGCTGTAATGTTCAATGGTTCTATCAGCAACAGTGCGGGGTGCTATAATTATCATTCTGTGCTGTGTCATATGATGTAGTCAATCATAGCCTTTCCATGGCCGTGACTGTACTTGACAAATTTTTCTACAGAAGTGGTTTACCATTGCCTTCTTCTGGACTGTGTCTTTACAAGATGGGTGATCCCAGCCATTACCAATACTCTTCAGAGATTGTCTGTCTGGTGTCAGTAGTCACATAACCAGGATTTGCAACGTGCACTAATTACTCATACAACCGTCCACAATCTGCTCCATGGCCTTAATCCGGGGGTGGGGGGTTAAGCAGGGGCTACACCTTGCCCAAGGGTGACCCTTCAAGGAGGGAAGGAGCACCTTACATCTCCTTTGGCAGAGATGTATCTCCACCCCACTTTCATTAATATTACCCAAATATCAGCCTTGAATCGTAACACCATTTGCTTGCTTTGTCTACGAACAAAGTAAAGGCACTGTTCCAGCAAGTTAAGTGTGTTAAGGAAGGCACTGAGCTCATTAAGTTGTCATATTTATTGAGGCATTGGAGACAAGTAATATCATTGGCTATTTGGAGATTTAAAATAAGATTAAATGACCATATTTTGCATATGTAAATTGAGAAGTTTTCTATATCTCAATTGCCTTATCCCTAACCCCACAGTAATTTTTGATTTTGATCGGAAGCAGTAATTAAGTATACTTAGTCACAGGGTTTGTAATTTTATGTTCTGATTGATCTGCCTAATATTTGCACATTGGATTTAATAAGCATAATTTGGGATCAGCATTGGGAAAATGATAATAATTGCCACGGTTCAGAAAGGCAAAAAAAAATTTTGTTTGAGAGTCAGTGTGAAATATCTCTGTTCTAATTGTCCTAATTACTATTTGTAAACTTGGCTTTAACTTTTAATTAAGTAATATATATCATGCGTTATGAGATGTGCTGTCACTGTTTTAGAGTCACATCAATGGGAAACAACAGCCTTTTAATTTTCCTTTAAGGTTCTATATTTCAATGAGAGTACAATTAGAAACCTGGTAAAGACATAATAACAACTAGGTTTCACAGGAAATGTGGAGCTAAAAGGTGATTGGGTCCTTCCACCCCATGAGACAATGCTCCAGCTCACCTCCTGCCCTCCTTATATCATTTGTGTGTGATTATAGAAAGGATATGTTTACCTATTGCATTTCTGTGGCTGCTTTTTCCCTTATGATACATATGAACTCGTCGTGCAGGACAGAAGGGTGTCCGTTAGTGCCTTTTGTCGCGGTAAAGATTTCACAGAGTGCTACAGGATATGGAGTAGATTAATTAGGGAAGTGGACGGGGAATGGCAGATGGAATTTAACTTGGACTTGTGCAATATCATGCATTTTAGGAAGCTGAACCAGGTCTGGTCATACCTTTCCAAGTAGCCAAGTGATCTCTTCTTCGAAGAGGTTCAGTTTACCTGAAGAGCATATAGCATAGTGAAAATTAAAGGATTGGGAAGCTTTTAGAAACCAACTGAAGGAAACTAAAAACCCATAAGGGGAAAAACAATGAAATATGAAGCCAATAATATACTAGAGGATACCAACATTTTCCCAGATTTATAAAGAGTAAAAGAGAGGCAAGAATGAATATCAGACCATTAGGACAGGACTCTGGAGAGGTAGTAATAGGAAACAAGGAAATGGCAGATGAACTTGATTAAGTATTTTGTGTCAGTATTTACTATGGAAGATAGTACCTGTATCAGGGAGCAGAAGTGAGTGTAGTTACTCTTACTGAGGAGAAGGTGCTTAGGAAGTTGTGAAATCTGAAGGATGATAAGTCACCTGGAACAGACGGACTAAACTCTAGGGTTTTTATCGGGGATTGCAGAGGCACTTGTAATGATATTTCAAGAATCACTAGATTTTGGAATGGTTCCAGAGGACTGGAAAATTCCAAATGTCACTCCACTCCTTAAGAAGGGAAGGAGGCAGAAGAAAGGAAATTATAGGCCAGTTAGCCTGATTTCAGTGGCTGGTAAAATGCTGGAGTCCATTATTATGGATGAAGTTTCAGGGTACTTGGAGGCACATGATAAAATAGACCAAAGTCAGTATAGTTTCCTTAAGGGGAAATCTTGCCTGACAAATCTTTTGGAATTCTTTGAGAACTTAACCGGTGGGATAGACAAAGGAGGATCAGATGATGTTGTTTACTTGGATTTTCAGAAGGACTTTGACAAGGTGCCACACATGAGGATGCTTAAGATAAGAGCCCATAGTATTAAGGAAAAGATACTACCATGGATAGAAGATTGTCTGACTGACAGCAGGTAAAGTGTGGAAATAAATAGGGGCCTTTTCTGGTTGGCTGTTGCTGACTAGTAGTGTTCTGCAAGGGTCGGTATTAGGACCGCTTCTTTTCATGTTATATGTCAACGGTTTGGAAGACAGAATTGATGGCCTTGTGGCCAAATTTGCAGATGATGCAAAGATAGTTGAGGGGCAGGTGGTGCAAACGGATGCAAACGAATGTGGGTGTCCTTGTGCACGATTTCCTAAATGTCAACTTGCAGGTTGAGTCCGTGCTAAGAAAGGTAAATGCAATGTTAGCATTCATTTTGAGAGGACTAGTATATAAGAGCAAGGATGCAATGTTGAGGCTTTGTAAGGCATTGGGCAGAGCACACTTGGCGTATTGTGAGCAGTTCTGGAACCCTTATCTAAGAAAAGAGGTGCTGGCATTGGAGAGGGTCCAAAGGAGGTTCACAAAAACGTTTCTGAAAATGAAAGGATGATCATATGAAGAGGATTTGATTGCCCTAGACCTGTACTCACTGGAATTTAGAAGAACGAGGGGGATGTTATTGAAACCTATTGAATATTGAAGGGCCTAGATAGAGTGGGTACAGAGAGGATGTTCCTATAGTGGGTGAGTCCAGCACAGCCTCAGTATAGAGCAGGGATTCCAACTTTCTAATGTCATGGACCAATACCATTAGGCAAGGGGTTCGTGGACCCAGGTTGGAAACCACAGGTATAGAGGGACGTCCATTTAGATCATAGAAGAGTACAGCTCAGGAACAGGCCATTCAGCCCACAATGTTGTGCTGAACTAGCTAAAAAGCAAATTAAAAATACACAAACACTAATTCCTCCTACCTAACCAAGTCCATATCCCTGCATCTTCCTTATATCCAAACCTCTTTTAAAAGCCTTTAATGTATCTTCCTCTACCACCATACGAGACAGCGCATTCAAGGAATCCTTGACCCCCTGAGTAAAAATGTACTGCTCATATCACCCTTAAACCTACCCCCTCTCACCTTCAATGCATGCCTTCTGGTATGAGACACTCCAACCCTGGGAAAAATATTCTCCCTGTCTTCTCTATCTATGCCACTCATAGTCTTGTAGACCTCTCTCAGATCTCCCCTCAGCCTCCAATGCTCCAGAGAAAACAACCCAAGTTTGTCCAGCCTCTCATGATAGCACATACCCTCTAAGCCAGGCAGCATCCTGGTAAACGTCTTCTGCACCCTCTTCAAAGCCCCAACATTCATCCTATAGTGGGGTGAATAAAACTTCATGCAATACTCCAGATGTGGTCAAGTCAGAGTTTTGTGAAGTTGCAACATAACCTCCTGCCTTTTGAACTCTGCCTTGACTAATAAAAACAAGCATTCAATAAGCCCTCCTAACCACCTTATCGACCTATGTAGTCACTTTCAAGGAGCTATGAACCTGGATTCCAAGATCTCTCTGCTCAGCACCACTACCCTTAACAGGCTACTGTCTCCTTTCATTTTCCCTACTGAGGCGCCGCACTTCACATTTATCTAGTTAATTTCCATCTGCCACATCTGCAATTGGCCTATATCGTGTTGTATACATTGCCAGCCTTCTACATTATCCACAACTCCGCCAATCTTGGTATCATCTGCAAATTTACTCACCCACCCATCTACATTTCCACCCAGGTTATTTACATACATCACAAACAGCAGAGATCCCTGTGGAGCTCCACTAATTACAGACCTCCAGCTCAAAAAGACCCTACTCTCTGTCTTCTATGCACAAACCTTTTCTGAATCCAAACAGCCAATTCGCTACAGATCCCATCCATCTTAATCTTCTGGATTAGCCTCCCATGAGGGATTTTGTCAAATGCTTTACTAAAATCCTTGTAGGCAACATCCACTGCCCTACCCTTATCAATCTCTCTCGTCGCCTTGTCAGAAACCTCCATCCAGTTGGTAAGGCACAACCAGCCATGCACAAAGCCATGCCATTCACTTCTAAATGCTCATATACCTTATCTCTAAGAATTTTCCCCAGCGGTTTCCTTACAACTGACGTGAGACTTACTGGTCTATAGTTCCCAGGATTTTCCCTTGCTCCCTTCTTAAATAGAGGTACAGTACAACATTAGCCACTCGCCAATCCTCCAGGACATTGCCCACGACTAGAGAGGGCACAAACATTCTGGTCAAGGCTCCAGCAACTTCATTTCTTGCCTCCTTCGACAACCTGGGGTAAATCCTGTCAGGCCCTGAAGATTTATTCACCCTAATGCTTATTAGGAGGCCCAATTCACCTCTTCCTCCTTGACCCCTAAACACGTTAGTATTTATACACTCAGCACTGATCTCCTGGGCTTCCATATCCTTTCCCTTGGTAAATACTGAAGCAAAGTACTCACTAAGTACCTCACTCACATTCCCTGCATCCAGGCAAATGTTCCTCCCCCGCCCCTTTATCCTTGAGTCTCCCATCCTCTCCCTAGTTATCCCTTTACTCTTGATGTATGTATAGAATGCCTTGGAATTCACCTTAATCCTACTTGCCGAGGGCTTTTCATGGCCCCTCCTGGCTTTCCTAATTCCATCCTTTAGTTCTTTTCACGCTTGTTTCCGAGCTGTAATTGTTATATGGTTATATGTTTTCATTTGATCCTGACTTCTTTACATACTTGTCCTTTTTACTCTTGACTAAATTCATCATCTCATTGGGCATCCAAGGTTCTCTTATCTTTCCATCCCTGTCCTTCCTTCTAACAGGAACATACCTTTCCTGTGCTCTGTGCAATTGATCTTTAAACACCCTCCACATGTCCGATTTGGACCTGCCAGAGAAAAGGTGTTCCCACCAGAACAGAGGTGAGGAGGAATGCCTTGGGTGGTGAATCTGAGGAATTCATTGCCAACAACAGCTGCTGTCACTGAGTATATTTAAAGCGAAGGTTGATAGGTTCTTGATTAGTCATAGGTATTGGGGAGAAGGCACGAAATGGAGTTGAGAGAGCTAATAAATCTGGCATGATGGAATGGTGGAACAGACTCGATGGGCCGAATGGTCTAATTCTGTTCTTATGTCTTATGGTCTTGAAGCATCACATCCATGGGAAATTACCACACAAATAAATACAAGAAACTAAGAACACAGGGAAGACTTCAGCAGGGAGGCAGCTTTCCCAGAAAGAGAGACAATGATAATGTTTCAGGTCAATGACCCTTACTCAAAGACAGAAGTAACTTTTAAATTCTCTTTCCACAGATGCTGACTGACCTGCTGAGTGCTTCAAACAGTTTCTGTTTTTATTTCAGGCCTCCAAAATCTGCATTTTTAATTTTGACTTTTCACACAATTTAGAGTATTGTAGCGGTGTGCTACATGCAGCGCTAAAATTACGACACAGAGTCGGTAACTGCAGTCGAAGGAAAAGCTTTATTCGAAATCCTCAGCCTCACTTTTAAGCCTCCCTCAACCTGCCCCCCGTGGCGCAGAGGCTCCAAAGCTCTGTGCTCGCAAACCCCCGTAGGCTATCTCCCTTAGCCGGAAAGCTGGCTAATTGTGAGCCGGTTCGGATGTGCCAGGAAATGGGTCGCCACAGTATTGCACTTTCCAATGGAACACCCCAAGCCTTTCTACTTCGGTCAAATTAAGCATGTGAACCTGGTCCAGGCCCTATTTAAATGTATATGGGGGGAGGGGTTAACGATAGTTTATTGGTTATGTAACATTATTACAGGATCAGGGTTCAACTCCTGCGTTGTCTGTACATTCTCCCCATGACAGCGTAGGTTTCCTCCTATACCTCCTATATTCCAAAGACGTACAGGTAAGGGTTAGTGAGTCATGGACGTGTTATGTTGACGCCTGAAGCATGGTGACGCTTGTGGGTTGCTCAGCACACTCCTCACTGATTTGATTTGACACAAACTCGTTCAATGTAACTCCTGACAGATAAAGCTAATCTTATTTGCATTAATTCAACTGCTGGTCCGCTAAAATCAAACTCTGAGTCCAAAGCTCTGCTGCTCAAGTTTTGACTGCTATTAAGGATCCGGAATTTTCCTCATTCCTTTCGGATTTTCCTCATAACCCTGACCTCTGACTAAATCATGCAGCAACATTATGAAGTCCTGTATGCACCATGCCACCAGGATTCAGTGCTGAGGACCATGAAGTGACCTGGATCCTATTGACGGAATAAATCAGGCCTTGTCTTTTCCAAAAGGACAAAGCTCTCATATTAACATCAAATGCACCTGGTACTGATGAATTATGGAATAACAAATAACAACTTGTGTTTACATAGCAGCTTTAACGGAACAAAGTGTCCTCAGGTGTTTTACAAACTGTTGAAGTGATTGATACATTTTAATGACCTCCTTTTAAGTAAAAACAATGACAGGGAGATGGAAACATTCATCAAGAATTTGCCAAGAGGCAGAAGGTATGACCACTATTGTTGGAATGTTTAAAACCGGGATGTGTGTGATCCCAGAAAGGAGGGGGAAAAGGCTGTGAACATGGGGATAAGGGCTTTAAAATCCAGAGGCCAGTCTATGTCTAATGCATGGATGATGAGACTTGGAGAGGGTTTACTATGCCCAGTGGAGTACTGCCTGGATGATGAGATGCACTGGAGTTCAGAAGGAGGTTTCTAGCAGCAGTTGACCTGAGGGCAGCCTGGAATCAGACGATATCACTGAGGTGGAACAGACACAGAGGTGGAGTCAATAAATGGTGGGAATCTCATTACAGGAGTAAAACGAATACCACGTTCTGCTCCATCTTTAGAACGCAGCAAATCACATTCACAACTCCTGTCTGAAATTCCATCTCTGTTAAAGGCATAGAGTCACAGAGTAGTACAGCATAGAAACAGGCCTTTCAGCCCAACCCACCTATGCTAGCCAAGGTGCCTCCCATTTGTAGTCCCATTTGCCTGCTTTGGCCCATATCCCTCCAAACCTCTCCTGTTCACATACTTATACAAAAGTCTTTTAAATACTGATGCCGTGCCTGCATCAGCTACCTTCTCTGGCATCTCATGTACACGCCACTCTCTTCATAAAGAAGCTGTCCCTCAGGTCCATTTAAGTCTTTCAGCTCTCACCTTAAACCAATGCCTTTGTAGTCCTGGGAACGAGACTGTATGCATTCACTCTATGAAAACACTTAATAATGTTGTACCCCTCAATCTCCTACATTCCAAACAATAAAGCCCTCGTCTGCCCAAACTCTCCCTGTGTATCAGGCCCTCAGGTCTGGGTGGCATCCTCGTTAATCTATTACCTTTAACAAAATGTAGATGTATTTATCAAAGATGTTGAGAACGAGCCTCGCTTTCCAACAGTTGCTGTGTGGTGCTGTTAACCATCTGGGTTTCTTTGCCTGCAGTGTTACCCAGTCCAGTGCTTCTAATGTAGGAATGGTGATGCAGTGCAGCCTACAACCAGCTAAGCCTCAGCTGTATTGCATGGCTCATCCCTGGTCCCTTCCTTTGCCTTTACACACTGTCTGATTGTATTGAATTTTTCTGTAATCAGTTTTTTCTCTCTCAATGGTGTTTCGCTTTTCCTTTTAATCTATTCCGTTTCATTTCTATTTTTATTTCTGTTCCTTCATTCTGACTAAACATGGCAGCTTAAGTTTACCCTCAGAGGCAGTGCTCGTCTATTTCCTTTGCTGTTTCTTCTCCGGAGAGAGGGCTTTTGCTCCCTTTAGAATCATTATCATTCAGCACAGAAACAGATTCTTCAGCCCACAATCCACACTGACCATCTACATTAATCCTAATTACCAACATTTGGCCTACAGCCTTCTTCCACCAGGGACGAGAATTGCCATTAACCCATTACCCCTAGGTTACATGCCCTCCACTGCCTCCCATAAAGAAACAAGTTGGAGTAAAGCCAGGGCATAGCATTATTCAGCTACACACCAGCCTTCGGGAAGAAGCTGTTTTTCAGTCTTACTTGTCTCAGCTGTTTCTGTATCTCCTACCGGATGGCAGGAGATTGAACAGACAGTCTGGCAAGGGATGAGTCTTTAATGATGTTGCGAGCGCGCTGTAGGCATCGAGAGTTGTAGATTGTCCCCAGGTCTGGTAGTTGAGTCCCGGTGATGAACTGAGTCATCCAAATCACCCATTTGTGATCTGTCTTGCTACAGCTCAAGTACCGCACTGTCATTCCGTATGTCCATATCCTCTCTATCGCACATCAATAACTGTTGGCCAGCAGATTTGATGCACATTAGCTCTCCTCAAGTAGTACAGTCGCTGTTGTGCCTTTCTGACTAACGAGGTCCTGTTAAGGTACAACGAGGCAGTTGTGACATCAAGAGTCCATCTTATTGTGCAAGGGGACTGTTCAATAGCCCTATAACTGTGGGATAGACAATGTCCTTGGGCCTGGAGATACATGCTTTCCGGCTTTTGCACCTACTGCCCAATGAAAGGGAGGAGAAGAGAGAATGTCTGGGATAGGTGCGGTCTTTAATTATGTTTCCTGAGGCAACACCTTACAGGCAACAACGATCAGCTGTTATACGTTGTTAATGTCCGGGAAGACTCCCTGGGCTAGCACTAGAATAGCTGCTTTACAGGGGCAACATAAATCCTAATGGGTCTCAACAGGACGAATGTAGAGAGCATATTGCCTCTTGTGGGAGAATTTAGAGCAAGGCAATAAAGGGTTCCTCATTTAAGACAAATGAAACACATTATTTTTCTGTCAGTGAACGTAGAACATTGAAAATACAATGACACCGCACAGGAAAGGGTCCTTCAGCCCATGATGACAGTGTCGAATGAAATGCCAAATCAAACTAAATCTCTTCTGCCTGCACATGATTTCTCTGGATCATAAATCTTCGGAACTCTCTTCATTAAAAGGCTGTGCAAGCAGAGTCTTTGAATATTTTTCAGACAAATGCAGATAAGCAAGGACACAGTCAGATCAGTCATGGTTTTAAATGGTGGAACAGAAAATGAAAGTCTGATAGCCGACTCCTTCTCCTATTCCATATCTATTTAAAATTCTCATCCTTTTCTATTCCTTCCTCAGCCTCACAGCACAGGTAATTTCTCCCAGCCCTACAATTCTATGAGTTATCAGCAGTCCAGTTCTGGTCTCCTACCCATCCCTGTGTTTAAGTGTGGACACCCGTCTTTAGCTGCCAAAGCCTTGTGCTCTGGAGCAGGAAAGCAAACTACTGGAGGAACCCAGCAGGCCAGCAGCGTCCGTGGAAGCAAACACACTGATCTGCTTCTCCTGCCTCTCTATTATGGTCTAGCTTTCTCTCTTGACTTCTCCTTCCTTTTTGAAAATACTCCTCATAACTTTCACCTAGCGGGAATTGGTGCAGCCGGTACTGTTACTGACTTAGCTTCAATGATCAGGGTGCAACCCTGATATCCAGAGTTTGCACACTCCTCCCATGATTGCAAGAGCTACCTTGGGTGCTTTGCCTTCCTTCCTTCAGCTTGGCCCCACCAAACTGCCTCTCATGTCCTGATGAAGGGTTTCCACCCGAAATGTTGACAGTTCACTCTTCTCCATAGACGCTGCCTGGCCTGCTGAGTTCCTCCAGCATTTTGTGCATGTAACTTTGATTTCCTGCACCTGCAGATTTTCTCCTGTGTGTGCCTCTAAAGTGGGGTGTTGGGTGAATGTGGAAAATGGAAAACAAGGAATGGGATTGCTCTGAGGAGTTAACACAGACTTAAAGGGCAAACTTGTCTCCTTCAGGTATGTCATAAAGTCAATCTTAATTTAACATGCTCTATTGAAATATTGGCCACAAAGTACCTCATTTATGGTGCTTTGTATGCACAGTTATCAAGTTTGTAATGACCTCGACTGGCGTTCTCATTATATGAGTGAAACATAGTTTAGATCTCTTTCTCGTTAACCTAAATCGATGTCCTTCAGTTTTACCTGTCACTGATATGGGAAAAAACTTCTTGCAGTCTACCCTACCTTTTGTCATTTGACATACCTCCATCATGTCCTATTGTAACCTCTCCGGCTCCAGGGAAAACAGAACTAGGTTTTCTAGTTTCTCCTCCTAATAGTTTCTGTGCGATTTAACTGCCAGAGGAGATAGAAACAGATTCAAATACAGAGTTTCAAAGACATTTGGACAGGTCCTTGGATAGAAAATATGCCGAGGGACACTGGCCTGATGTAAGCATATGGGATTAGTGAGATTCAAGCGATTCAAGATTCGAGATTGTTTAATGTCATTTCCAGGAAACAAGTGTAGAGGAAAAGGTCAGTGCAGCACATGCAAAAACTCAATTAGATAAAGGAGACAACAGTTAATAAAGCAACACGATAAATACATAAGATAGTTTATATGTATGAAGTGACGCTAGGCACAGGAGCGTCTGTACATAAGGTGACTCTGACAGGAAGTGATAAAGTGGTGGTGGTGGTGGGTGGAGGCCTTACTGCCTGGGTACAGTAACTGCTTCTGTGTGTGGTGGACCTGGTGTGGATGCTACATAGCCTCTTTCATGATAGGAGAGGGACAAACAGTCCAGCAGTAGGGTGGGCATGGTCCTTTTCCAGTACCTTTCTGTACATTAGTCCTGGTGATGCGCTGGACAGTTTTGACAAGCTGTTGTACAGCCTTCCTGTCGCTCACAGCGTAGTTTCTCTACCAGCGCGTTAGAATGTTCTCTTCTGCAGGTTTGTAGAAAGATGTAAGCATAGATGTGCAAAGTCCGGCTCTTTTCAGCCTCCTCACAAAGAAGAGGATTTGGTGAGCTCTCCTGACTATGTAGGATGTGTTCTGAGACCAAGAGAGGCATGTGAGATGAGCACTCCCAGGAGTTTGACACCAGTCACAGTTTCGACTGCTGTACCACCGGTATTACAAGGGGTATAAGTGGTGCGAGTTCTCCTGAAGTCAATAACCATCTCTGTTGTCTTGTTGACTTTGAGGAAGACGTTATCCAGAACTCAAGCTCATCCATCTGTAGGCCTTCTCATCGTTTTTGGTGATGAGCCCCACCACCGTCGTGTCATCGGCAAGCTTGACAACGTGATTACTTGGGTGGTGGCCAAGCAGTCCCGTGTGAGCAGAGTGTACAACGGTTTGCTCAGTCCAGCGCTGGGGTGCACCTGGGGTGAGGATAATGGGGAGGGAGGAGAGGTTGTGCTTCTGAAGCCTGTTCATTACGAAGTCCAACACCCAGGTGCACAGTGATGTATTTAGACCGAGGATCAGGAGTTTCTTCATCAAGATCTATGGGGCAATGACGTTGAATGCTGAATTGAAATCCAGAAACAACATTCTGACATACATGTCTTTGTTTCGTAGGTGTGACGGGACCAGGTGAGTAACAGATGTATACGATTATCATGGTGGCTTGTAGAGGCCATTTCTGCTCTGTTTCGCACTGGGATAAAAATGTCATTTCAGCCACCATTGATTAATTCCTTATCGCTTAACTCCTGTTAAACTCAAATGCTTTCAATAATTTCCTTTTACTTTGCCACTTTCTGGCAGTAAAATGCAAATGCACTTTGGGATATTTAGCCTCCGAACACAACTCGGTCTTCTTTACGCAGGTGCGTTTGCCTGTTACTCTTATCATGATCTTACTGAGGCACAGCAGACTCAATGTGCTGGATAGCCTACTCCTGCTCCGATTTCTTATGTTTTTCTGGTCATAGTGCTTACATTTGGGTGGTGGAATGGAGGTACATCTCTACCAAAGGAGGTGTACGGCATTCCTTCACTCCGCTAGCCTGCAGGTCACCCTGGGCAAGGTGTAGCGCCTGCTTAGCCCCCTGATCAGGGTCACGAGAAGCCAGGGGAGCAGGTGGTGGACGGTTGTATGAGCAGCTGGTGCACATCACAAGTCCAGGTTATGTGACCACTGACGCCAGGCAGACAGTCTCTGAAGAGTATTGACAATGGCTGGGGTCACCCATCTTGTAAAAGGCAATAGCAAACCACTTTGGTAGAAAAATTTGCCCAGAACAGTCATGGTCATGGAAAACCATGGTCGCCCACGTCATACGACACGGCACATAAGAAATGAAGGATTTACAATACTGGATGGGTACACAGGGAGCTCAGTAATTATAAAACCATAATTTTAAATAATTAGATGACTTTTTAATATAAAGCTCATAGTACAAACAAACCATTAGACAGTGAAAAACCATCATATTTGCTGGTGGTCTGATCCACGGTGATATCCAGCCTAAAACCAGTGAGATAGACTCTGACGTAGCTGAATAGCCATTCGGGAGTAATGAGGAATGGGTGAAAAACGGTGGCCTTGACAGCAAGGAATGAAATAAAGAATATGCTCTTGTCTGAGGTATTTTTTGGTTGGCTCAGTCCTTGGGATGCCTGATGTGTCCATTGGCTCCCACCAAGAATCTTTACTTATGAACACTTCATCTATTTCCAGCAGCTATGTAATGGCAATGTGAGTTTGAGAAAGCCCAGGCCATTTCCAGTAGCACCCCCTTTCAAAATGTCATCGCTTGCATGGCTGGCATGCAAAGAATACTGAGTTTGATGACTTCAGTTTCATGGGCAGCTTTCCAGGCTGACTTCTCTCAATGTGGGTGACACAACAGAAGACTGTAGAGGCAGATGTGTGTACAGTTTAACCACGGTGCTCGCTGGAGGCAATACAAGTCGAAACGGGTTCCTGTCTCTGTCAAACCAACATGAGATGTATCTGAGTCAAATGAACTCAATGGGCTTTTGACTTAAATAGTCAAAATGGTCCAATTTGAAATTCACTGCTTGAAGATCCTGAAATTATACAACCAACTCACAGTAAGTAAATTGTGACTGTGATCCAATGGTGTTAAGGGGCCAAATCCTGTTGAAATGACTGATGGTTCCAACAGGAACTGCCCACTTATAGTCCTTCAGTATCCCGCATGTCTTGGTCTTCCAGGCCAATTCCTGATGAGAGATTTGTCCAATCAAGAGATGCTAAACATTTTGAGTCTGTATTGCTTGGAGTGCAGAAGAATGAAGGTGACCTGATTCAAACATCAAAGATCCTAAGGGGGCTCGGCAAGGTAGATGTTGAGACATTTTCACTAGGGGGAAAGTCATGAACAAAGGGACAGAGCTACAAAATAAGGGGGTCCTCATTTAAAAGTGAGGAGCGTCACAATTTCTTCTCTCAGAGGACAGTGAATCTCTACCTCCAAGGATGGTGAAGGCCAGGTCATTGGAAATATTTAAGATAAATACTTGAATGACGGAGGAATTAGGGTTGATGGGGAATGGCACAGGAAGGGAGCTGAGGCCAGCAGAGATCAGAGATGATCATTTTGAATGATGGGGCAGACTTAGAACACAGAACATAGAACACTACAGCACAGTATAGACCCTTCAACTCATGAGGTTCAGACCTCTTAACCTACTCTAACATCAATCTAACCCTTGCCCTTTACATAGCTCTCCATTCCTTCTATCACCCAGGTGCCTATGATAAGGATTTCTTAAATACCCTAATGTATCTGCCTCTACTAGCAGTGTGTGCTGAGCACACACTACTCTGTGTAAAATAACTTTACCTCCGACATCCCCCTGTACTTTCCTCCAACCACCTTAAAATTATGCCCTCTAGTATTAGCCATTTCTACTCTGGAAAAAGTCTCCAGTTATCCACATGACCGTTGCCTCTCCTCTATCAAGTCAACTCTCATCCTCCTTCGCTCCAAAGGGTCCAATCCAATACCAGCCAATACTCTTCATTTGACCCCTGCCCACCCCCCAGATCTACACCAGGGAAATTGGCGTAAAGACAGAGACACTGAAATGACAGGCAGGCAAACACTTGAGTTATTTTAATTTATTAGTCACTGATAATGTTTGACACAACAGAAAAATCAGCAACATGCTATTCAGCTCATCAAGTCCATACTGACCATCAGGCAGCCCTTACAAAACCTGCTGTAATCAGCTCACATTATTCTCCCCACATTCCCAGCTCCCCTTATCTGCACACTAAGGGGAACTAGGGACAAATTCGGCATATCCTCAAACACTTGGAAAACTTCTACAGATGTGTGGTGGAAAGTTTGCTGACTGGTTGCATTGCAGCCTGGTATGGGAACACCGATGCCTTTGAGCAGAAAATCCTATGAAAAGGTCACGGATCTGGTACATCACAAGTAAAGCCCTCCCAACCATTGGGCAGATCTGCATGAAACGTTGCTGCAGAAAAGAAGCATCAAAGATTCTCACCACCCAGACCAGGGGTCAGCAACCTTTACCACTGAAAGAGCCACTTGGACCAGTTTCCCACAGAAAAGAAAACACTGGGAGCCGCAAAACCCGTTTGACATTTAAAATGAAATAACACTGCATATAACGTTTTGTTTTGCCTTTATGCTATGTATAAACAAACTATAATGTGTTGCATTTATGAAATTGATGAACTTCTGCAGAGAAAACGAAATTACATTTCTGCATGCAACAAAAACATTTTGAACTCCGAAAAAAAGACGTTGGGTTGAAGGTTACTTTTAAGTAAAATACTCAACGTCTATTTGAGTCCTTCTTGTATTTATGAAAAACGCCAAACTTAAATTTGCCGCCAGCAGCAAACCAAAAATAACGTCAGCCAGCTGTCAACCTGAAAAATAAAAGGACTATTTCACTGAACAATGAAAACATATGAATATATGTAAAATAATAGGCAATTAAAATATTTATCATACTTGGTCAGGTTGACTCACATCTGACAATGCAGTCGTATTCAGTAGGGATGGATCGATGCTTAGGGGAGTGACCGGGAAGAATAATGTGTTTTTTTCCTCTCTGAACTCACAGAAGCGTTTCCCAAACGATGTTTGCATTGCGATGATTGCAGAATGTAAATACTCCGAATTTATCATGTCGTGACCTTGTTTGAACTCTCTCAAATTGGGGAAGTGAGACAATGTGCCTTTCTGTAAATCTCTGGCAAGCACTGTCAACTTGCGCTCAAATGCCAAAACATCCTCCAACATGTGCAGGGCTGTACGTCCTTACCCCTGAAGAGCTGTGTTCAGCGTGTTCAGGTGCGCTGTCATGTCTACCATGAAGTGTAGCTTTTCCAGCCACTCTGGCTGTTCCAGCTCAGGAAAGTTGAGCCCTTTGCTGCCCAGGAAAGTTTTCACTTCTTCCAGACACGCGACAAACCGTTTCAGCACCTCCCCTCTGGACAGCCAGCGATAAAAACACGTTGTAGCGGTGTGCTACATGCAGTCAGTAAACTGCAGTCAAAGATAGCTTTATTCGAACTAAACAGCCTTGCTTTTAAGCCTCCCTCAACCCGCCCCCCATGGGCCCGGATGCTGCAAAAGACACGTACTCACAAACCCCCGTAGGCTATCTCCCTTAGCCTGAACGCTGGCTAATTGTGAGCCGGTTCGGATGTGTCAGGAAATGGGTCGCCACAACGTCTTATTTAGATTGTACAAGATCACCATAATCTTCAAATTTAGAATTACATTTCAAAAACTAACAAACTAACATAAAATACATTTTAATTAAATACTGACCATGTAGCGGTGTGCTAAACGCAGCGCTAAAATTACGACACGGAGTCGGTAACAGCACTCGAAGGATAAAACTTTATTCGAAATCTTCAGCCTCACTTTTAAGCCTCCCTCAACCTGCCCCCCATGGCGCAGAGGCTCCAAAGCTCTGTGCTCGCAAACCCCCGTAGGCTATCTAATTGTGAGTCGGTTCGGATGTGCCAGGAAAAGGGTCGCCACAACCAATTATTTCCCAAAGCAACAGGGAGCCGCAGCACAGACGTAAAAGAGCCACATGTGGCTCCGGAGCCGCGGGTTGCCGACCCCCGACCCAGACCATGCTCTTTCCTCACTGCTGCCATCAGGTAGAAGGTTCAAGTGTCTCAGGGCTTTGACTTTGAACTTGCATTGACCAATTAAACTACCAACCTGCACACTTTGGGATGTGGGAGGAAGCTGATGCGCCAGAGGAAATGTATGTAATGACAGGGAGAATGTGCAAATGGAACCAGGTCAATGTTGCTCTGAGACCTGGGCTTTATCCACTGAGTCACTATGCTACCCTAAGTGCTGTGACCTTTCATCTTCCTTTCAATTTCCTTTATTTTTTGCAAAAACATAAATCGGTTTGAATAACGCCTCAGTATCTCTGACTACCAGAGTTCTAAAGCTATCGGTTGGCAAGTAAACCATAAGACAAACTTTCACAGGGACTCAGCAGGTCAAACAGCATCTGTGGAGACCAAGGGACGGTCAATGTTTCAGGTCAAGTGCTGCTGAAGGACTGAGAGTGTAGGGGGAAGACAGCCAATGTATAAAGCTGAAGAGAGCGGAGACAGGGGCTGATAGGTGGAACCAGGTGAGGGGGTGGATGGGCAGATGCACCAGGTAGGGAAGAGGGCAGTGTTGATAGCTGATAGGTGGAAACAGATAAGGGAATTTTTAAAAATCTAGGTGGATGGAACTGGGTGGGGGAGTGCAAGTGGAGTCCATGGACCCCTTTCTTAATGGTGTTGGTCCGTGGCAAAAAACAAGTTGGGAACCTTTGGTATTGACAGATACAGGTAGGCAGAACCACTTAAGGTAAGGATGATGGGACATTGGAGATGGAATCAGGTTATGGAGGGGTTCAGACAGGTGAGCCAACTTAAAGGAACTCATGTGGACTGTATGGGTGATGGGCAGATGAAATGAGGTGGGTCAGGGTGATGGACTTGGGTGTTATGTCCCACCTGGTTTGCTTTGCTACTTTATTTCTGGCTACTGGATCTCATTGTTTAATCGCAGGTTTACAGCTGTTGCTGATTATTTATTATTGCACTGTTAAGCAACTAACCTGCGACATTAAGTTGGCCATTATATAATTGCCTGGCTATTCATTCATTTGTCAGCAGCACTTTTACGAATTGAGGGGATTTTAATCAATATTTGAATCTTTTGTGAGACTTCTGAGAAGTGCTATCTACACCACTTACAAACTACAGCTATGCTGGGACTGGGGTTTACCTATCTGCCTAGTTTAAGAAAATGGGGAAAACTCTTGTGCGAGGGCAGAATAGTGGGTCAGAAGAGGGATAGGAAGGAAAAGGTTAACAAAGTTGGGAAGGGGGAGACCTTGGGTGGATTGTTTGGAGTGGGAAAAGAACACAAGGGGAAGTGAAATTGGAAAATTCACTGTTCATCCCACTGGTCTGCTCTTCTAACCTGTACTTGGCTTGAATGTGGGTTTAGAGAGAGCCGAAGACAGATTCATATGAGAATGGGAAGTGGAGATGAAACGAAATGCAACCAGAGGCACAAGTTAGCTGCTACAGACAGAGCAAAGGTCATCTGCAAAACCATCACCTAATCAAAGTTGGGTCTTGTTAATGTAGAGGAGGCCACGTTGTGATCAGTGAATGGAATTTACCAGACTGGAGGAGCAAATACAAAGCTCTGCCTCATTTGGAAGGTCCCTGGATGCTGGCAAGGGAGGAGGTATTTTGCTTCCTAATGTTGAAGGGGTAGTGTCCAGGGCTCAGAAGGGGTTGCTGGGGTGAGATGGTCAGACCAGGGATTCATGGAATGAGTGCTCATTGTGGAAAGTAGACAGTCGGGAGAGAAAATGTGTCTGTTGCTGGGATGATATTAGGACTAGAACCGGTAAAAGGATATTCCCTTCTGAGGCCTATTATTAGTCTGGAACCCACTACACCTAGCAGGACATTTTTAGCTGCAGTGAGGGGTTCAACTACTTTGAGCCTCTGCGTAGAGTCCAGGCAGAAGGGGCCAGACTGCTGAGGTGGAGTCAAAGGGAATCTGGCCTGGTGTTTACAGAATGTACATCAGAGTAGGAGAAACCATCTTGCCCAAGCAGGAGCAATGTGGGTGGCCACGACTTCCCTATTCCTCAGTCCTTCAGGAGGTCTTTAATCTTTTCTAGTTCACATTTCTGCCCATCTTTGACACCTTTCTCACTATCCATCCCTCAGACCAAGCACTTGTTCACCTCTTCCAACCTCACCCTCCTTGACTGGCACGAGCTCTATTGCTGTTGAAGATCAATTTATCTGCCTCCTTCTGTAACCAACAGACCATAAGAAGGTAGGCCATTCAACCCCTCAATGGGATCATGGCTCATTCATTTACCTTTACGTTTCCTATTATCCTTGATTCCCTTACTGATACAAAATCCATTTAAAACACACCCAAGGCTCTGCCTCCAAAGTTCTGCGACAAGGAGATCCAGGAACTCAACAGGCCGAGAAGGAATTCCTCCTTATGTCAATGTCTGTTGGGTGCCCCCTTGATTTAAGCTCATCGTCTCATTCGGGACTTTCCAAAGAAAGGAGCATTTATGTTATCAACTTCAATAAGGTCATCTCACATTCTCCTAAAGCCTGTTGAGAAGGGGCACAATCTGTTTAATTTTCCCTCCGTACCCAGGATTTTCAGAGTGAATTTATACTGAATCGCCTCCAGTGAGCAAATGTTCATGGCACTCTTGGCGTGGTCCTAACAGGTGCCTTATACAGTTGTCGTAGGTCCTTCTTACTTGTATGCTCCACCTCCCTTGAAATAAGGCCCAACCTTCCACCAGCCTTGAAAATCAAAAAACAAAATGAGGATGCTGAAAATCTAAGATAAAAACAGGAAATGCTGGACATAGTCAGCAGGTCAAGCAGTATCTGCAGAAGGACAAACAGGACGAAGGTTTCAGGGTGGAACTTCCCCATTATCTCTCCCTATTACTGCTGCACTTGGGTACAGAGCTTCTGTGCTTCATGTACAACCCCTTCGTGCTGCTGCTTTCAGCAAATTCCCTCAATTTAATTACTGTTA
Organism: Hypanus sabinus; assembly: GCF_030144855.1. Classification (NCBI taxonomy): domain Eukaryota; kingdom Metazoa; phylum Chordata; class Chondrichthyes; order Myliobatiformes; family Dasyatidae; genus Hypanus; species Hypanus sabinus. The sequence continues at coordinate 126,662,029 of NC_082715.1, read as the reverse complement.
AACACTCTTTTCAGCTTCCTTCCACAGTGAATAATGTTGCATTTTCCCGCCTGATGCTCAATTTTGCCTCCTCACCATTAATGTACACCCATAAACTGTTCATACCCTTCAAAGAATGTGACTTCCCACTTACTTCTGTGTCTCTATAAATTTGACCACTCTACATTTGCATCCTTCCTCCAAGTCACTAAGATTTAGTGTAAATGGCTGTGCTCCCAGCACTGATCCCTGGCTATCCCTCTGGCCACAAGCAGCCAACCAGAAACCAAGCTTCTTGTCCACATTCACTGCTTCTTGTCGGTTTGATCCCTGCCAATACGGCACCACCAGAATCATGAATTCTTGTGATACTACCTTTTGTGAGACACCTTGTCCAACATCTTCTAGTAGCCCAAATATATCTACTAGTTCCCTTCTGTCCAGTTTGATCAAAGCTGCCCCGAAAACCTCTGAATAAGTTTGTCAGACATGGCTTCCCCTTCATGAAACCTTGCTTATTCTGCCTGAATAAATTATGATTTTCCACTACACTATCACTTGACATCATCTGTAAATTTGCCAACGACACAGCTGTTGGCCGAGTCACAGGCGGCGATGAGTCAGTGTATGGGAATGAGATGGAACATCTGGATGCGTGGTGTCGCAATAACAACAGAACATTTCATGTCAACAGGATCATGGAGTTCAACACCGACCATCTTAGGACAGTCAGAAGACCAATGTATCAGTTGTCACTGGTGGGTCAGAGGTGGACAGAGGAAGACACTTCAAAATCCTAGGAGTTTAATATTTTGTAGGACCCGTTCTAAACCTAGCGCATAGATATATTCATGAAGAATGCATACCAATGCGTTTGCTTTCTTAGAAGTTCAAAGAGATTTGATATGTCATTAACTAGTTAGCTTCTAAATGAACTAAAGCTTTACTAAAGTAAAGCTTCTAAAGTATCCTGACTAGTTGCATCACAGTCTAGCATGGCAATTTCAATCCATTTCAATTCCAATTCCAATCCAGAGAGTATCGGACACAGTCCAGTCCATCACAGACATGGCCTTCCCCCACACCAATACTATCACTGTGAAGTGCTTCCTCGACAGTCAAGATCCAAGATTGTTTACAGACAGACAGACATACTTTATTGATCCAGAGGGAAATTGAGTTTCATTACAGCTGCACCAAGAATAGTGAAGAAATATAGCAATATAAAACCATAAGTAATTAAATAATAATAAGTTAATCATGCCAAGTGGAAATAAGTCCAGGACCAGCCTATTGGCTCAGGGTGTCTGACACTCCGAGAGAGGAGTTGTAAAGTTTGATGACAGGTAGGAATGACTTCCTATGACGCTCAGTGTTACATCTCGGTGGAATGAGTCTCTGGCTGAATGTACTCACGTGCCTAACCAGTACATTATGGAGTGAATGGGAGTCATTGTCCAAGATGGCATGCAATTTGGACACCAAACACCACCAGACACCACCGTCAGAGAGTCCAGTTCCACCCCCACAACATCACTGGCCTTACGAATGAGTTTGTTGATTCTGTTGGTGTCTGCTACCCTCAGCCTGTTGCCCCAGCACACAACAGCAAACATGATAGCTCTGGCCACCACAGACTCAAAGAACATCCTCAGCATCGTCTGGCAGATGTTAAAGGACCTCAGTCTCCTCAGGAAGTAGAGACGGCTCTGACCCTTCTTGTAAACAGCCTCAGTGTTCTTTGACCAGTCCAGTATATTGTCAATTCGTATCCCCAGGTATTTGTAATCCTCTACCATGTCCATACTGACCCCTTGGATGGAAACAGGGGTCACCGGTGCCTTAGCCCTCCTCAGGTCCACCACCAGCTCCTTAGTCTTTTTCACATTAAGCTGCAGATGATTCTGCTCACACCATGTGACAAAGTTTCCCACCATAGCCCTGTACTGAGCCTCATCTCCCTTGCTGATGCATCCAACTATGGCAGAGTTATCAGAAAACTTCTGAAGATGGCAAGACTCTGTGTTGTAGTTGAAGTCCGAGGTGTAGATGGTGAAGAGAAAGGGAGACAGGACAGTCCCCTGTGGAGCCCCAGTGCTGCTGACCACTCTGTCTGACACACAGTGTTGCGAGCACATGTACTGTGGTCTGCCAGTCAGGTAATCAATAATGCCATTTTCTGTACAGCAGTATAAAGAGAATGAAATCATTGTTACTCTGGATCTAGTGCAGCACCAAAAAAAACACACACACACACACAAGAAAAACAACACAATAATACTAAAAAAACACACACAATGAATATAAATACACAGGATAGAAATACGAGGGGTGATTGTTAAGCTTGTGGCCAAAGGTAGAAGGAGTCAATTTTATAAAACCTAGCACATTTATTTTTCAACATAGTCCCCTCCTACATTTACACACTTAGTCCAGCGGTCGTGGAGCATACGGATCTTGGACCTCCAGAAAGTGTCCACAGTAGGGGTAATTGATAAGTTTGTGACCTAAGATAGACGGAGATGAGTTATACAGCTCTCGTTACATGCGCATACAGTTCAACTCTTTGAGTGATTATGCAGAAAGTTTGAAGTTAATAACTAATCTCCTTCTACCTTAGGTTACAAACTTATCAATCACCCCTGATGAGTTATTAACTTCAAACTTTCTGCATAATCACTCAAAGAGTTGAACTGCATGTGCATGTAACGAGAGCAGTATAACTCATCTCCTCCTACCTTAGGCCATGAACTGGACTAAGTGTGAAAATGTAGGAGGGAACTATGTTGAAAAATAAATGTGCTAGGTTTTCTAAAATTGACTCCTTCTACCTTAGGCCACAAACTTATCAATCACCCCTCATATATGTAGATTGATTGGAAGTTCATAAACTGACACTAGACTGTAAATAAGGTGACTGATGGGAAATAATAAAGTAGAGGTGGAGGTAGTGGGTGCAGGTGTTGATCAGCCTTACTCCTTGGGAAACGTAACTGTTTTTGAATCTGGTAGTCCTCGTGTGAATGCTATGTTGCCTGCTCCATGATGGGAGTGGGACAAACAGTCCTTGAGCAGGGTGAGTGGGATCCTTTATGAATTTACTGGCCCTTTTCCGGCACCTTTCTGTATACACATCCTTGATGGCGACTAGCCTGATGCCAGTGAAGCGTTGGGTAGTTTTGCTACCCGTTGTGGAGCCCTCCTGTCCGCCGCCGTGCATTTTCCGTACCGAGCTGTGATGAAGCATGTTAGGATGCTCTCTATTGTGCATCTGTAGAAGGACAAGAGTTTAGATGTGCAAAGTCCAGCTCTCTTCAGCCTCCTCAGAAAACAGAGGCGTTGGTGAGCTTTCCTAACATCCATCATTAAGGATCCCCACTGCCCAGGTCATGCTCTCCTCTCCTGCTGCCCACAAGCAGGGGGTGCTGAAGCCTGAAGTCCCACGCCACGATGTTCAGGAACAGCTACTTCCATTCAACCATCAGGTTCTGAACCTACCTGCACAACCCAATAACCTACCTTGGCAATGAACACTGTGCAACACCTCGGACTTGTCTGCAATTCACTCTTTGTTTCTTTTTGCACCACGGTCTTGATTTTGCACAATTTTTTTCACCGTATGTAATAGTTTTAAGTATAATTGATGCATAATTTATATTTTGTGTTTTGTCTGTATCTACTGTACATGCCTGTGATGCTGCTACAAGTAAGTTTTTCATTGTCCCTGCATCTCCCTGCACTTTTGCACACAATAATATACTCAACTTTACTCAAATGTGCAATTACACCTTTAATAATCGATTCAAACGTTTTTTTCTAGCAATAGATGTTAGGCCAAGCAGTTTTAGCAACTATGGTTGATTCGTGGCAGCTGTTTTATAGCATCACTGACCAAACACCAGGGTGACAGTACCACAATCCCGGAGCCTTGGCTGTAGGTAATGCAACCTGCTGAACTTTAATCTGCACTATGATATTCAAAAGCAAAGCATGAAACTGGAGGGAGAATCTGGGAGAGAAAATGCAGAGGGAAACATGTTGATTAGAAGATCAACACACAATAAATGCTGGAGGAACCCAGCAGGAGAGGCAGCAGTAATGAACAGTTGATGTTTCAGACAATGTCTGCAAAATCTCTTGTGTCTGCCATGAGCAGAAGATATTACATATTTACTCTTTTTGAGAGTAAGGAAGAAATTGTGTTAATCCAGTACCCATCATGGTCATAAAATGCAGCATTGCAGATTCAAGCCAATTCAGCACTTAGAATGGATTCACATTGTAACATAAGCATTTGTATTCGTTTATTATGATCCCATGCACCAAGGTACAGTGAAAGACTTTTGTTTGCATGTAGTCCAGACAGATTATTCTATACATAATTCATCCGGGTAAGACAAAGGGGAAAAATGCAGTATTTAGTGCTACAGTTACGAAGGAAGTACAGAGCAGTGAGATAAATAACATGCAAGGGTCATGACAAGACAGACTGAGAGATCAAAAGTTGATAATCAGAATCAAGTTTAGTATCACTGGCAGATGTCATGCAATTTGTTGTTAGGCAGCAGCAGTACATTGCAATACATAATAAAAATTGTAAATTACAGTAAGTAGATGTATTTAAAAAGTTAAATTAAATAAATAGTGCCAAAAAAGAAAAAGGAGTGAGGCACTGTTTATGGGTTCAATGCCCATTCAGAAATCTGATGGCAGAGGGGAAGAAACTGTTCTTGAATCGTTGAGTGTGTGCTGTCTTGATAAGAGTGTATTTAAGAGGTATAATAGGTCTTATTACAGTGGGATAGAAGCAGTCCTTGGGCCTGGCAGTATGTCCTCCTCTGAAGGGAGGGGGAGATGGGAGAATGGCTGGGGTGGGAGGAGCCCTTGCATATGTCAACTGTCCTGAGGCAACAGGAATTAGGAGAATGATATGCAAGTTGCAAAGGAAACTATAAACATGTGCCTCTCCTCCTCATCTTTGCCAACCATCCATCTTTCCCCTTGAGGCCCTCCTTTGACCAGGCTCGACCATGGGTGTTGCGTCCCAGCTGTCTAGGAGATACGCAAGCCAGGGCAGTACGACATGAAGAGCAAACTGTTGCCCGTGTAGCAGGCTCCCTCTCTCCACGCAGCTGATGAATCCAAAGGAATGGCAGAGACAGATACAGTTTGGTACCAGCGGCATTGCTGGAGTTGTAAGTTGGCGTTGAACTCCAGCTCTGGAGTTTTCCTCGGGGTTACTCACAACGCATTCCTCATGAGTGGGTATAGCCGCAAGGCAGTGGGGGTTTGAGATATGAGCTTCCCTTCTCCCAGATGAGCTGCCAACCACGGCTGACAAGCCCACCTGCCCAAAGCAATTGGTTTTAAGGCGACAGTAAAGTGCCTTTGCCTCTTCCCCTGTCAGTAGAGATGGTTCCACTGGGCATAGTAGCGAAGCCACACGTGAAGGCTAGCAGCTGGACTTGGCTCTCAGAGGTTTGAGATGCATGCTATTGGGAGCATTTAATAGGTAGTGGGAGCTTATCCCCACTACCTCACCCAGCTATGACAACCTTAAGGGGCATCCATCTTTCCACGGACAGACATAAAGCATAATTACCTCAACAAGATCCCAAAACGTGGACAGCCCATCATTGAAAGTGGCCAGAACAATGGATGTTCGATGGTCCACCTCTCACTGTCTTTGCAGGCCTCTGGCAACATGGCAACACTACAGCTCTGGGCTGGCTCACGGCCATCCAGGCCCTGCATTTCCTATCCAGCTTGCAGGAAGCTGCAGGCCTGAATGGCCTCTTCTAGAGTGATGCCAGTGCCCAAGTCTGTGAATCACACCTGCCAGGAGTTCCTGTAAGGTGGTAGCTGGGTTCCTGACTTGCTTGTGGTGGGGAAGATAAGATCCTCAGCAGGAACACTTCACCTTCTCCGAGAAGCCTCTCTGACGGTCATGCCTGCTACTGTCACTCAGTACTTGAGCAGGAACAGTCCCTTCCTTCCATGAATTTGGTTCTGAATATGATGCCAAATTAAATTAATCCCTTCTACCTGCAGCTGATCCCTATCTCTCTATTCTCTACGTATTTGCATGCCTACCAAAAAGCCTTTTAAACCCTAACATATCTGCTCCTGCTGCCACCCACGGCAGTGTGGTCCAGGCATCCACCATTTCCTGTGCAACAAAGCTTGCCCCACACGTCCCCTTAAATTTTTCCCCTCTTGCCTTAAAGCTAAGCCCTGGGGAAAAGATTCTGGCTTCCTACCCACTCTGTGCCTCTCTCAATCTTATTAACTGCTATCAGGTCTCCTGTCTGCCTCCGACACTCCAGATAAAGCAACCTAAGTTAGTCCAGCATCCTCTCGTGACCAACTTGTGACTGCAAGCAAAGCCTTTCAGCAACCCAGTGCTGCCGTGGAGCTGTCTGGTATAAGGAAAGGTGGAAACTGATTTAATCTTTTCTCTTTTTTTTTGTTTATTATCTCTCACCAGTTGGAGGAACACTGTGCCCATTCTCTAGGCAGGGATTTCCTGACTTATGAGGAGATTTATCTCTGTAATTGGAGACCGAGTTTGTTTGTTTATTGGCAAGGAACACATTTTTTATCCTCCAGAAGATAATGAGAAAATACTTCTTTTCTATTCAATTAGGCTTCTGACACGATCTTCTCAAGTTCCTCCAGTGACTGCTCCCACTTCTTCCCCCTACTACTGGAGCTGCTTCCAACTCACCATAAGCAACCCATGCTAGATCAGTTTATTGAAATAAAGACATTTTCGGAAAGTTAAATAAAAAGAGGAAATGCTGCACACACCCAGCAGCTCAGCCAGAACCTGTGCAAAGTGAAACAGTTAATATTTGAGTTCTGGAAGCCATCATTGTACGAAGAGTCCTGGACCTGAAATGTTATCTCTGTCCATTGTTTATGGATATGGAAATTTGCCAATGCTCACAGAGTGTTGAAACCAGCCTTGTTTCTCTCCTAAAATACATGCAAATCCAGCTCTGTATATTTATTTGAGCAGCACACACAAAATGCTGGAGGAACTCAGCATCCAGGAAAAGAGTGCAGTTGACACTTTGGGCCGAAATCCTTCGGCAGGGCTGGAGAAAAAAGCTGAGGAGTAAATAGGTGGGGAAGGGGATGGGTGAAACCAGAAGGGGGAGGGGATGAAGTAAAGAGCTGAAAAGTAAATTGGTGAAAGAGACAGAGGGCCAGGGAAGAAAGAAAAGGGGTGAGGAGCACCAGAGGGAGGTGATGGTTGGGCAAGGAGACAAGGTGAGAGAAGGGACAAGGGGATGGGAGATGGTGAAGGAGAGGGGGTGTAGGGGGGCATTACCAGAAGTTTGAGAAATCAATGTTCATGCCATCAGGTTGGAGGCTACCCAAATGGAATATAAGGTGTTGTTCCTCCAACCTCATCATGACAGTGGAGGAAGCCATGGATAGACATATCTGAATGGGAATGGGAAGTGGAATTGAAATGGTGGCCACTGGGAGATCCCACTCTTTCAGGTGGATGGGGCATAGGTGCTCGGCAAAGCGGTCTCCCAATCTACGTCAGGACATATAGGAGGCCACACCGAGAATCTGCAGATTTTCTCTTGTCGGTATATTTACTTTTTACTTCCACCACTGAATTAGATGCGGCCTCTAGCAAATGCAGGGATTTGAGCCTTGCACTGTGCTCTTCTAAATCATTTGGCAAGACTCATTCATCCTGGTGGGCTCTGTTGAAAGTGCCTAGGGAAGTCCAAACATGTCTTCAGTCCAGGAGCTAGTGTATTGGATTTAAGTGGAGACTGTACATGCAAAGGTATTATCAGCCAATCATAATCACTCTACTGGCTTTTCACACCTGCTTTTCTATCCTCTTAAATTAATCTCTCTGTTATTTACAACTGAATAAATATTGAATGAGATAAACCATTCCAGTATATACATCGGTCTTGAAAAGTAGAGGCTAGGAAACTCAGACAAGGAAGGCCTCTGAGTGAATCCTCAGTCTGTGCTGAGGGGACTGAGGGATTCCATAATCAACATTATGCAATAGACTTTGGATTAGAGACCGGAAAATCAGATGGAATTGCTGTTGGTTTATTATTGTTACGTGTGCTGAGAAACAATAAAAAGTTTTAATTTCCAAGCCATTCGGCCAATTCACGGCGAACTTAGGTACAGAGAGGTAGCAAAAAGAGAAACAGAATGCAGAACATACTGTCGCAGTAACACAGGAAGGGCAGTGCATGTAGACAAGTCAAGTGCAAGAGCCACGGCAAGGTAGATTAGGAGATTAAGGGTGGAAAAATGCGTCTTTTAGCATACGAGAGGTCTATTCAAGAGTCTGACAGCAACAGGATACAAGCCATCCTTGAGCCTGGTGGTTCAAGGTTTTGTATCTTCTGCCCAACGGGGAGAGGAGAAGTGGAAAGCCAGTGCTGGGTGGGAGCCAGTGGCCTGGATTCTTCCTCCTTGCGCTCACTGAAAATACACCATCAGCATTTGCTTTCCAAAGCCCAAATCCCCTTTGGCCCATGCACCAACCAATGTCGCCATGCTGCTTAATGAAGTTACACAATGGTGTGTGCAAGAATGCAAATATAAACTGATGGATAGTTAAAAGAAAAGCACAAGATGGGTCTGCCCCACCAACCAGAGCTTCAGGTGTGTCTGTGTCAGGATAGCGCTGAGGTAGCTTCTGGGCCCAGGCCAGTGAAGCACTCAGGCAGGAAAGCACCGGTTCAAAGGATTCTGAGTACATTTTTTGTCAAAGTATGTATAAATTACACAACCTTGAGGGTTGTTTGCTTACAGGCAGTCGCAAAGCAAGGAACTCCTCAGATCTGAAGCCTTGGTATCAGTCCATCACATTAGTGGGCATAGAGCACAGCGGCCAGAAAATCCCCAGGACCAACTGGAACAGCTCTCGGGAAATGCACATTCCCAATCGCCACAGCACCTGAGAGACCTATGTGACCAATAATGGGTTAACCGCCTGTCCTGATTGACTGACACCTGCCAATCATCAGGTGCTGGGTGATAGGGTAATAAAACTCCAGCACAGCAGCCGAAGCACCTGGGGGTGGCATTTCCTCTTCCTACAGCTGGCCTCCCCAGGGTGCAGGGAATGGTGGGGGATCAGCCAGGAAGAAGCACACTGCCTGGACGTCCTGGCACTGCTCTCCATTCATGAGAGTCAAGTTGGCTGGAGTACGCTCTTCCTGTCTGAATGTTCTCTGCCTCGCTGAGCCAAACGATGCTATTTGCCCAGCTGCAGGGACAGCTGCCCAGCGCCTACTGCATTTGAAAAGGAATCTTATTGAAAACATGCTTCGCTCCCGAAGTCTAAAGTTTCATAATCCCTCCTGATAATTTTCCTGGACAGCTATTTCCTTCAACCACTGGCAATGTCTAAACTTTCTGGCGAACTTGCCTTAAAATATTTCACCCTCAATTGGTATTTCCTGCACAACATGCACTTGGATATTGGCTCCTGTAGTTTTGAACACAGAAATAAATAAAAAAGAATTCAGGCTGATGTAGATAACTGAGGGAATGAGCCCAGGGCAACAGATAGCTTTGTATGGTTATAGATACCACGTAAGGAAGGACAGCCCTGTTTTCAAAAGCTCTAACCAGATCCTTCAAAACCATTACTCCTTCCAATTCATCTTTATCTTGTATGTTAGCTTATGGAAGCTGGGCTGATGGGCCCAGAATTTATTGAGCCTCTCTAAGTGCCCTTAGGTGTGATAGAATTGTACAGCACAGAAACAAGCCCTTTGGCCCATCAGACTCATACAACCTTTCTGCCAATCTGCATAAATCTCAGTCAGAGCAAAATGGAAGCTTATCACTCTCCAACCTCTTCCCTCTCCCTTTCCATTCGCTTGTCTTCATCTAATAAGGGAACAATTATGATAGATATAAGGAATAGGTCTGCTGAGAGCAGCTTGCTAAGAGTGGCTATACTCCCAGCTCATCTTGCGTGACCATTATCCCTCAACCTGAAAAACTGATTATCCATTTCCCTCCTCCGATGCTGCCTTACCCACTGAGTTCCTCCAGCGGTCTTTCACTCCACCTATCACCTCTGTCTCACTGTCATCGCTTTAAAGAGGCAATCTTCCTTTTATGTTCCCAGCCCTGATACAGGGCTCCAACCTGGAACACAAACTATTTCTTTGCCCCTACAGATACCACTTGACCCACTGAGTTCCACCGGCAGTTTGGGTGATTTTTACATGCATCCCATTTGTCCACATTAGCACTATATCTTACGTCTTGCCTATTCAAGTGTTGGACTAAATTCCTCTTAAATGTAGCAGTTGCATCTGATTGCACCTCCTCCTCTGCTGGTACGTTTCAGATGGCGATGAGTCACCATGCACTGTTGAAATGAGTTTTCAGCCTGGAGCATGATAGGAATGGCAATAGATTTCTGAACAGTACAGTGCATAGTTTGGAGGCGATTTGCAGACAGTGCTTTTCCTGTGCCCCTACAGTCATTATCTGATAAACTCTCTTCCAACTTTTGGATAACTACTTTCTGACAGCCTGAATTCCCAGTCTTTGACATGATCTCCTTGTTCAACCTCTGGGCAGCACGAGAGGGATTGGAGGCATGACTTATATTAGCCATACAAGGTAGTACATGATCAAACTTATCAAGCCTTAAACCTGCTTAAAGCATTAGCTTCAATGTGTGTGTTGACCGAAACGCAAAAGGGTATTGCTACTGGAAATCTGAAATTATACCAGAAAACGCTGGATACCTCAGCAGGCTGGGCAACATCTGTGAATAAGAGTTAATGTTCCAGGTTGCTGAAAATTCCATTGAATAATAAAGTGCAGAAATAGGTATTTCAGCCCAACTTGTCTATGTCAATCAAGAAACACATCTAGGGCCCATCTGTCCGATTTAGCTTCTAAAATTTTCCTACCATGTGCCTTTTTAATAGTCTTATTGTACCTGCCTCAATTCTCTGAAAGCTGATTCCGTGTACACATCACCCTCTGCATGAAGAAGTTGCCAGTCAGTTCCCTTTTAAATCTTTCTCCTCTTTCCTTAAAGCTGCACCTTCTAGATTCTGATACCATTTCCCTGGAACAGCATTAAGGATTCTTTGCATTGCTTCTAGGGAGGGTAGATTCACCATATGAGGAGAGATTGAGTTGACTGGCACTATATGCTCTGAAGAATGAGAGAGATCTTCCTGAAGGCCTTGACAGACTAGATACTAATAGGCTGTTTCACATGGCCAAGGAGTCTCCAACTGGGTCCCCGAATATTGAGGTTGGTGAATGTTTGGATTTCCCTACCCCCATGGTCTGTGGAGACTGAGGTATTCAAAATGAAGATTTGAAATTTTGGGTATTAAGGGAGTTAATGGAGTTGGAGATAGGACAGGAAAATGGCACTAGCGTAGAAGACCAGTCGTGACGTTGAACTGGCTCCAAGGTTTGAATGACCTACTCCTTCTCCTTGTTCTTATGTTCTTAAGAGTCATAGAGTCATACAACATGGAACTAGGCCATTCAGCCCAACTCGTCCCTGATAACCATGATGCCAATCCAACCTCGTCCCATTTTCCTGCATTTGGCCAATAACCTTCAAAATTTTTGCTATCCGTGTACAGGTATAACTGTCTTTTATACATCTCCACACTTCTGAAGAAGTGTGAAATGACTCACTACTTGTCATGTCCACCTGCCCCAAAAAGGGCAGATTGTGAAGTCCCATATTGGTCTTGTCAGGCACCTACAGACCTGGAGAGGCAGAAAGCGATCCTCCACCCCAAAGACTGCCTGAGAGAAACATAGAAACATAGAAAAACCACAGCAGATACAGTCCCTTCAGCCCACAATGCTGTGCCAAACATGTACTTACTTTAGAAATTACCTAAGATTACCATAGCCCTCTATTTTTAAGCTCCATGTACCTATCCAGGAGTCTCTTAAAAGACCCTATCGTATCCACCTCCACCACCATTGCCGGCAGCCCATTCCACGCACTCACCACTGTGTGCGTAAAAAAACTTAACCCTGACATCTCCTCTGTACCTACTTCCAAGCACCTTAAAACTGTTCCCTCTCGTGTTAGCCATTTCAGCCCTGGGAAAAAGTCTCTGACTACCCACACGATCAATGCCTCATGGGGAGAGTTCTAAATGGAGGAGACTATGGAATTCAACAACATCATTGCAGCAAACCAGGGAAGGATGAAGTTAGGCTATCAAATATTTTGTTTATGTTACAGATCCATAACATGCCCGAATTAATGTATTTGCCTGATGAATAATCAAGACCAAAGCTTGCAGCCAAGACTTCTGCAGCCAGCCGTCAGCAGCCCTTGACAGAGCACAGGTTTAAATCAGGAAATTAGGAGCTTAGCTGAAGCTTGATTACAATACACCACTCTGGTAAAGCTCTTGTACCTTAAACTGGGATTTAGAAGTGCTTTCTGATTGAATCTATGAAGTAATCAGTTCTGAATGGATTTGTCTGATAATCTGACAATGGTTATGGCCTGTGGCTACGGCATTACAATCTTGCTGCATTTATCTAGCAGAAAGCAATATCAATTGTGATGTAAGCAGTGAATTGCTATAAAAAAAATCTTTGCCTCCAACTCACTTTAATCAACATCAATGTGTCAGTGCAACGCCACTCTGTTAAACTTGCATCTGTTTCAGATACAGTCCCCAAATACACATGAAGTTTTGTCCAAGGGTGCTTATTTAGGTCAGGAGTAGTGGGGGTTAGTGCGAGATGTTACTTGATAAAATGTGTTTTAATTTCATCAAAGACTCCAGCCTTAAACTATAGTCTGGTCTGCTGGGCATATCTTCGAGTCTTTATGATTAGCAACAGCCATACACAGTCAATGAACTTTAATCTGATTGAATTAGGTCATCTGATCTCACCCTACCCGGAGTGTTTCCTTCGTTCTATCCACTTCCCCACTTGTACCGTCTCTTTTACTTAAAACGAACACAAAATGCTGGAGGAACTCGGCAGTAGGTCTCGGCCCGAAATGTTGACTGTTCATAGACTGCTCCTCTCCACAGGTGCTGCCAAACCTGCTGAGTTCCTCCAGCATTTTGTGTTGTTGTTCTGGATCTCCAGTATCTGCAGAATCTCTTGTGTTTATAACATAAAACTCACTTGTTTTCTCTCCTTCCCAGTTCTGTGCAAGGTTTTCAAAGCTAGAACTTCAATTCTGTTTCTCTTCTCGTAAATGCTGCCTACCTGCTGAGAGTTTCCAACAGCTTCTGTCTACGTACAAGCAAACTGCTGGAGGAACTCAGCAAACAGGGCAGTGCCTAGGAATAATAAGCAGTCAACCAAGACCAAGAACCTTCATCGGGACTGGAAAGGAAGGGGGCAGAAACCTAAATAAAAAGGTGGGGAGAGAGAGGAGAGCAGGTGGTAGGTGAAGAAATCTAATAGGAGATGACAATGGACCACAGAATTAAGGGAAAGTGATGGAGAACCAAAGAGAGGTAATGGTCTCATGACCTGCCCAATCACCTCCCTCCAGCTCCTTTCCAGTCCCGATGAAGGGTCTCAGACTGAAGCATCGACTCTTTGATCCACTCCATGGATGCTAGGAAGTTGGAGGAAGAAGAGGAGGACGAGCCTAGGCTAGCAGATGATTGGTGAGACCAGATGGGTAGGGAGGGAGGATGATGTGGGAGGCATGGGGCTGATAGGTGGAGGAGTTGGAATCTGGTGGGAGAGAGAAGAGTGGACCGTGGAATAGAGGGAATGAGTTGGGGAGCCAGAAGGGGTTGATGACAGGTCACCTCTCTCTCGTTCCACACTTCCTTCCCTTTATTCCATAGCCCACTGTCCTCTCCTATCAGATTCCTTTACTTCTCCACCTATCTCATCCCAGCCTCTTCCTTCATTACTCCTTCCCCAACCCATCCACCTGTCCCCTACCTGGTTTCACCTGTTACCTGCAAGCTTGTACTTTCCTGCCTCCTCCTTCTTAGTTAGGCTTCTTCCCCCTCTTTTCCAGTCCTAATGAAGGGGCTCAGCCCGAAATGTGTTTATTCCCTTCCATAGACTTGTTCCTCCAGCGTTTATGATTTTCTGTCCACATTTAAGATTTTCAACATCTGCTGATTTTTTTTTTGTTCCTTAGGTGAGAGCAAAGAACAGAAATGGGTGGTGTGGTTACCAGGTTTAGCTGGGGCAGAATTTGTTAGGTGTGTCCAAGAAGGATTTCTGATACACATAGGTAGACAGGCCACCAAGAGAAGAGGTCATACCAGATCTGTTACTAAGCAATGAACCTGATCAAATGACAGATCTCTCAGAAGGTGAACATTTCAGAGACAGAGACCACAACTCCCTGAATGCTGAACTGACTCCACAACCAAACTCACTTTCAAGGACTCAGCATTACTTATTTACTTTTATTTTATTTACCATTTGCACAATTTCTCCTCCTTTGCACATTGGTTGCTTGCTAAGTATAGTTTTTCATAAATTCTATTATATTTCTTTATTTTCCTGCAATGCCAGCAAGAAAATAAATCTCAAGACAGTACATGGTGAAATATACACACTTTGATAATAAATTTACTTTGAACTTTTGAGTCGGAAGAGCACGTATATTTTGCTTCAGTGGGAGGGACCTTGCTGAATATCTGGTAAGTGCAGAGCAGGCTGATATGCTGGACCATGCTGGTGTTAAGAAAGAGAATGTTCTGGAACTTCCAAAATACATCAGGATAACTAAATCCCCCAGGGCAGGACAGGGTATACCGCAGGTTACTGTAGGAATCAAGGGAAGAGATTGTTGCAGCTTTGGCAGTGATCTTTGCATCCTCACTGGTTACAACAGTAGTACCAGAAGACTGGAGGGAGGCAAATGTTATTCCTTTATTCAAGAGAGGTAACATGGATAACTCTGGGAATTATAGACCAGAGAGTCATATGTTAGTAATTGAGAGGATTGGAGAGGATTCTTGAAGACAGGATTTACAAGCATTTAGAGAAGCATAGTCTGAGTAGAGATAGTCAGCATGGCTTGGAGGTCAGATCATGCCTCAAAAGGCTGATTGAACTCTTTGAGGATGTGACAAAATACATTGACGAAGGAAGAGCAGCGGATGTGGTGCATATGGATTTTAGTAAGGCGTTTGATCAGGCTCCCCATGGTCGGCTCATTCAGAAGGTCAGGAGTCAAGGGATCCTGGGAAACCTGCTGTATGGATTTCAAATCAGTTTGCTCACAAAAGGCAGAGTGTGGTAGTGGACGGGGTGCATTCTGCCTGGATGTCAGTGACCAGTGGTGTCCTGCTTGGATCTATTCTGGAAACTTCTGCTGTTTGTGATTTTTTAAAATGACACGGTCAAGGAAGTGGAAGGGTGGGTTAGTAAGTTTCCGGATGACACAAAGGTTGGTGGTGCTGGGGATAGTATAAACGTTATTGTAGGTTATAACAGGACATTAACAGGATGCAAGCTGGGTTGAGAAGTGGCAGATGGGGTTCAATCCAGGAAAGTGTTAAGCGATGCAGTTTGGAAGGTCAAACTTGAGGCAGAATACAGGGTAAATGGAAGGTTTTTAACTGTGGAGGAACAGAGGCATCTTGCAGTTCACCTCTTTAGATTCTTCAAATTGCAGTGCAAGTTGATTGCGAGGTCAAGAAGGTATATGGTGTGTTGCTCTTTATTCATTGGAGGATTGATTTGAAGAGTCGTGTTGCAGCTCAATAAAACTCTGGTTAGATCACCCATGGAATATTGTGTTCATTTCTGGTTGCCTCATTATAGGAAGGGTGTGGTCACTTTAGCGAGGGTGCAGTAAGGATTTAATAGGATGCTTCCTGGATCAGAAAATAAACTGAGCAAACTACAGATTTTCTTTTTGGAATGAAGGAGGATAGAGGTGTACAAGATGATAAGAGACATAGATAGAAACTCTTTTTTCCAAGGTGGAAATGGCTCATACAAGGGGACATGAATTTAAGGTGCTTGGAGGAAAGTATAGAGAGATGTCCGAGGTAGGGCTTTTTTTTCACACATAGAGAAGGTTAGGTGCCTGGACTGTACTGACTCTTAGATAGGCACATGGATGAAAGAAAAATGGAGGGCTATGTGGGAGAGAAGGGTTAGATTGATCTTAGCGTAGGGTAAAGGGTTGGCAAAAAATTATGGGCTGAAGGGCCTGTATTGTGCTGTACTATTCTATGTTCTACAGTATGTTCTAACACAATCTCGTGCAAGACCTCAGAAGCCTCTACACTGATAAATGAAGGATATTAGTTGCAGGCACATATGCATTTGTTAGATTTGTCATTCTTGACACCATTCATTCACTCATGTCATGTCCATGCCAAATGTACCAATTTGAGCAGTAGAGAACGGAGGGTGTGTGTCTGCTGGAAGTCTGCCATACAAGAGGTTTATTCAACAGATTTCAGACCAAGAAAGGAATTAAATACAAGCTAGTCATACTTAGAAATCTCTTGTGATTTAACATTCTTCACAGGTCTCACCACTTGCTGATTTCTGACTACATTACCTTTGTTGAATTCTACTGAAATTCTTGATGCCATCCTTCTGATTTGATGATTACAAACAGCAAAAGGACAGAAGAACGCAGGAAAAAAAAGAGCAAGGATAGGCCACCTCAGGCCTGGCCCACCATTTAATAAGATTATGGCTGATCTGCCCCAGGTCTCATCTCTTCTTTCAAGGTTCCCCATAGCTCTCAATTCCACAACCTTTCAATCTATCTCCTCTTTGTATACCTGTACTGATCTTGTCTCCACAACTTTATGGGTGGAGAATTCCAGGGTTTTACTCCCCTCTGCAAAAAGTTCTTAGTCCTCTCTGATTTAAATGACCACATCCTTATCTTGCAGCTCTGCTTCCTCATTTGAGAATCTTACACTAGTGAAAACATTTCAATAGCTGTCCTGTCATGCCTCCTTCATACCTCATATCGTATGTTTTTGTATCATCCATTATTCTTCTACATTCCAAAATATACAGATCTAATTTATTTGGCCATCTATGGTAGGACTATCCTCTCGTTCCAAAAATTAGCCTGATGAATATCTGCTGGGCTGTCTGAAAGGAGTGTAATCCAGACTGAGATCAGGAGAACTAATTAGCTGGGAACATCAATCTAAACAGCGAGCATCTGGAAGAGAAAGGTAATTGCTCACATAAGAATATATGCTTCTCGAAGAGTTATTTGCGAGACTTTAGGGGAAGAACAGCAGTTAATTGGTGAGTTTATTTCAATGGCTGGCATAGGAACAATGCGCTGAACAATCTACTTCTGTGCATTGTCATTCCATGAATCTAATTAAACATTGTTGGGAATCAGAACTTTCCTTTGTCCCACAGTCTTCCCTTATAAGGAATGGAACCAAACTGTTGCACAGTTACTGTACTTATTGAAGAAGTGATGTTGTATTCATGGTGGCTGTCAATATGTTTGAAGCCCCAAAACCTCTATCATGAACTTGGAATGAATTCTGCAATTACGTTTTCCAGCAGCCCTGCAATTTTTTCCTTAACAAGCTTGCACTTTTCAATGTGATTGCCCTTCAGAAAGCACCTCTGCTAAACAAGGCAGCACAACACCAGAAAATCATGTTAGATTTCTAGCATCAGCAGCTTTATTTCTTGAGGTGGAATTGTGCACGTGGGATGCAAAAGGGGCATTCTATCCACTGTTCCTTACCATCAATTTCACCATTGCTAATTTACCCTTCTGGATGGCGAGGTGGAGATGTATATCTACCAAAGGAGGTACAAGAAGCCATGCAGGTCACCCTGGGTGTAACACCTGCTTAGCCCCACTCCCCACCAATTCAGGGTCATGTGATGTCATAGGTGCAGGTGCTGGATGGTCGTATGAGTAGTTGGTGCATATCACAAGTTCTGGTGATGTGACCATTGACAACAGGCAGACAGTCTCTGAAGAGTATTGATAGTGGCTGGGGTCACCCGTCTTGTAAAGACACTGCCCAGAAGAAGGCAAACCACTCCTGTAGGATAATTTGACAAGAACGATCATGATGACCATGATCGCCCATGTCATGCGACATGGCACATAATACTGAAGATGAATTTACCATTCAATTTCATGTCAATCTCATTACCACTCACCAAACAAGGATCAAAGAATGAAATGTGACCTGACTCCTACTTGTAGCACCCAATGCACATTGAGAGGGTGAGGCAAAAGAATAGAACTCACTTTACATATTCCTCGAAGATTTGCAGCTATTTCATTGGCATTGATGAGCATTGGGAATAGTGAGCTAGTGACTCTTCCCTTGTAAAGTCCCACAGATGGAATGGGCACAGAACAGGTCAACTGAGTTGGAGTTCACTCAGAGTATTCCTCAGGAAAAAGTGTGTAATGTTGCCTTGAATGCATCAGAACAAGAAAGCCCGATGTTTTGTGCACATAATCGCAAATACTTAGTGCAGCAGGCCCAAAAGCTGAAAGGTTCTCCTTGACCCTATGACCTCCTACCATGTCAAACACTGGTTCACAACAGCTATCATGTGACCTCGACAGGCAACACTTCCTATCAGGTTACTCGGGCAGCGATTATTGACCGCAACACTCTACAATTTTGTTCTCCACCCATCCCATCCTTCTCCCCCCTCTTCAACCACCCCACCAAACTAAAATAAATTACCTTTAAGGGAAGAATGACTCTCAAGCACAACAGAGGCACAGCTAGTAGTGCTGCTTCCTTATGGGTACAGCGTCCCAGGCTCCATCCTGATCTCCGATGCTGTCCGTATGGAGTTTAGACATTCTGCTTGCCCCTGTATAGATTTCCTCCAGGTGCTCTGACTGCCTCCTGCACCTCGAGGGTGTGTGAGTCAATAGATTAAGTGCCCCAAGTGGATAGGGTGATTGGTGGAACCTGGAGGGAGGATGATGGGGATGTGGGGGAGAAGAAACTAGGATTACTGTAGAATTAGCGTAGAAGGATGCTTGATGTGAGAGCGGATTCTGTGAGCAAGTGCCCCCATATTCATTCTTTCTAGGTGAGATAAAAAATAAATTTCATCGACGGGAGATGGACATTACTCACGATGGCAACAGTTAATGGTCATCTAGAACAAGCTTGGGCAGAGTAGCACACGGGAGGTGTGGAGAGGCTTCACCCCCTGCTGCCCCCACCTCCCACCAACTCCCCAGTCACCATGGACTCACCTTCACTACTGGACAGGTGAGAAGTTTTCTGGGGATCTCAGACACGGCTGCATGGGGACCAGATGGTGTGAACCCTGAGGTCCTGGAGGAGTGTGCTGAGTAGCTGTGGGAAGCTCTCCAGTGTATTTTCAACCTGACTCTCAGCTTGGAAAGGGTCCTGACTGTGCGGAAAGCATTATGTGTGGTCCCAGTACCCAAAGACCAAAAGGCTTGAATGACTGCTGTCCAGTGGTGCTGGCTTCACACATCATGAGGACCCTTGAGAGACTGGTCTTGGCTCACCCCTGACCCTGGGCAGACCAGCTCTTAATCCCCTGCCATTTGCCTACCAAGAGCACATCAGAGTCAATGATGCTGTCATCTACCTGCTGAACAGAGACTCCTCCCATTTGGATAAGTGCTGTGAGGATCATGTTTGCTGATTTCTCAAGTGCCTTCAATGCAATACAGCACTCATTGCTGGGGAGAAGCTCCATTTCATGTAGGTTGGCATTTCCATTATATCCTGGGTAATGGACCACAGTTTGTGCGGCTTCAGAGTTGTGTGTCAGATATGGCTATAAGCAGTACTGGGGCCACATAGGGGACTATATTGGGGGTCCCTTCTTGCTTACCCTGAATACCTTGAACGTCAGATACAACACTGTCATCCGCAGAAACTCTCTGATGACTCAGCAATAGCTGGGTGTATAAAGGGAGGACGGGAGGATGAATACAGGGCCTGGTGGAGGACCTTGTCAAATGGTACAAGCTGAATCATCTACAGCTCAACATCAGTAAGACAAAGGAGATGGTGATGGACCTTAGGAAGACTAAGCCTGAACTGGTCCCTGATGCTGAGGACGTGCATGTGGTGAGGGCCTACAAGTACCTGGGGGTGCAGCTGGATGACAGACTTGAGTGCAGCACCAACACAGAGGCTGCATACAAAAAGGGCCAGAGGTGCCTCTACTTGCTGAGGAGACTGAGGTCCTTTGGAGTATGCAGGCATCTCCTTCACGTTCTACCAGTCTGTTGTCGCCAGTACAATCTTCTATGTGGTGGTGTGCTGGGGCAATGGCATCAGCACAGGTGATGCCAACAGGCTCAATAAACTGATTAGAAAGGCTGGCTCTGTTATAGGAGTCAAACTGGACACACTGGAGGCTGTGGTAGAACAAAGGACCCTATGGAAAATCCTAGCAATTCTAGACAACGTCTCTCACCCTCTGTATTCCACCTCGGCTGAACAGAGGAGCACTTTTATTAATAGATGAAGACAACTGTGCTGCTCCAAAGAGCACTATATGAAGTCATTCTTACCCTCGGCCATCAGGCTCTATAACGGGTCAACCTATGGCTGGGGAAGTGATGACCCCCCCTCTTGTTTGACTCTATTTTTAATTCTTTCTACGTCTCTTCTAATATTTATATCTGTGTTATTGAGACACTGTAATTTCCTTTGGGATCAATAAAGTATCTACCTATCTGATCAGCGAGGAGGCAGATATACTTCAAAGACATGGTTGGACCTGGAGTTATATAGGTTCGGCAGGGTAAAGGCAGCAATGTCCTTTTGCTGAAGAACACCATTGAACCAGATCAATTCACTCGTTCCATGGGTGAGGCCAGTTTTGTTTTGCCAATCTCCAGATCTTTTAATTCCTTCAGTCTAAGTTCCTCAGCTGCCATAATGAGATTTGATCTCACACCTCTAGATCAATGGGCTAGGAATATGGCTACTAATCCAATAGAAGACAGCAAAACACTTTACCATATACAGAACACTACAGACAATCACAATGGTGTTAACTGCACCTTGCACACCATTTGTGATCCCTGAATTCACCCAATGGCATCTGTATGTACATATCAAGAATCACACTGCAATTACTGAAAGTTGGTTTTGCACCCTCAGAATTTCCAATCGTGACTGGATACGATTTGATCATGTAGTGCTGAGAGCACAGAGCATGGAACGGAACAGCACAGAAATAGATCCTTCAGACCACTATGTTGTGTGGGACCAATTAAACTAATAATTAAACACCTAGCTAAATTAATCCTTTCTGCCAACATGATGTCCATAAGTAGCAATACACCACATGACAGAATTGCTTGCCCTTTATATTTGAAACTACACCCTTTACATCTTAGTACCATTCACCCTTCAAAGTGCAAAAGTGTGTTCAAGGAGAAAAGAGTAATAGTTCAAGGATTAGCATTCTTAAAACTCTAGGAGAGAGTTTGCCTCTTGCTGTGGGTAAACTTCGGGCCTTACTTTCACATCTGGTGTGAACTAGGAAGATTAGAGGAGAGGTGAGTTGTATTGGGTAGAAACATTGGATTGGTGATTGATGTGCGCTGAAAAGAGATCAGTGAATCAATGCAAAAGAACTATCCATTCAAGTTAAAACAATTACAGACACTGCTAGATTTAGCCCATCATTTATGCTGTCATTATTTGCAGTCACGTGGGAAATTCCAGTAATATATCTCCAGCTTCAATTCAGTGGAGTTGGAAAGAAGAACTTACTGTCCACCACCATGTTGGAGAAACAATGCACGATTTTCCTGGTGCTACACAGTGTGCTGGGACAACGGAGCAGCAGGCAGTGAAACTTTTGATACGCATGGCAGTGGAGGTGGTGCAAGCTATTTATCTTTCCAGGCACTGCACTCTAGTGTAGTGCAGGTCTGGCAACAATGGGGGAATGTGATGGAATTGGAGGGAAGATTTCACCATACTGAAAGATGAGAGGTTATTGCTTCACACAGCTCAAGCCAGTGGAGACAATAAGAAACTCTCATTAATGGACAATACTGATAGTTTGTTGTCCTCTACACCAAGGCGCCATTGCAAATAGGGAAGATGTTTTACTCTTCCAGGTAGAGGCAATGTTCTTGCATTCTTTTGGAGAAGTGAGAACTCTTGGGGGTTTATTCTACCTTTGTTTCTTGGTAAACTCTGTCAGGTTTGAAATATATCTCAAGCATTTCCCAATGTCCAAGACTAGTACCATGCTGTTCCCTGAACCTGCCCTGAGGTTGTCTTTGTAACTTAAAGTTCTTCTTCATAGTACTCCAAGCAAACATTTTAATATAATTTGGTTTGGTCAGAAATCCTAGAGAGGGCTGCTCAATGGGAAAGAGTGATCAGAGAATTTCCTGTGCTGTTCTACCTTCGCAATAAGCACCAAATATTTTTGAACAAAGGAGCTAGCTATATGCCCCTGTAGCTTCTGGTCTCAATACCATCACTGTTGATGATGTCACTTGGAAGCATGATGCCAGCTCACCAGAAACAGGAAGAGTATATTGGACGAGAACTTCCGAGTACCACAACCTTATTGCATCACTTCAGGCAGATTATCTGCAAGCCCTCAGTCCCTCCAGCAGCAAAGGACAGAGCTTTTGTAGTACTCTGTAAAGTGGAGAATGGATTCCTCTGCAGAAGCTAATTCCAGCAGGAGACATGGGCAGTAATGTTTCTGCCTGAGGCACTCTACTCACTGCCTGTGACATTTAGATTTTCATTACAGTGTCACTCATTCTTTAGTCTACAAATTGCATTTACTCTGTATAATCATCTCAATATATATTACATTTTAGCAGAATAAATGAATAATTCTTGAAATAAACACTCAGGTAGGCTTGAGATCTCTGTCTCTGCTGTTTGCAATATATATAAAACTTGGTGAAAACATAAATGGGTAGATTGGTAAAATCACAAACAATGCAAAGATTGTTGTAGGGTGTAGAGGATTGCCAAAGTATAAAATAGGATATAAATCTGTTCCAGATATGGGCAGAGAAATGGCAAATGGAGTTTAATCAAGCCAAATATGAGGTGTTGCACTTTGGGAAATTAAGTATGAAATGTTAGTGGTTGTCCTGTGTGCCTGATAATGACATAAAGCCTGGGCAGGACAGATTTTTAAAGTGGAAAAGCCTGTTGCACTGGGGCAGTTCCACTCTCTGGACCTCAGAAGTACGGGTCTGATGGTATGAACGAGCATCACAAAACTCGTGTCTTCCTTGGTTGTGGTGAATGACAACGCCTTCCATGTCTTGTCATGCCCTTCGCTCTCCACGAAGCGATGCAGTACCACCTCCCTAGCCATCAGATCTCATCTGCTGGAGCTGACTTTGCATGCTCGGACAGACAGGTCCCCTTCTCACTGGGGTGTGAGGCTGCCCACTGCTCTCCTGGTTTAGCCCGCCTGTTGAAGTGGCCGCTGTCGCACGCAAACAGCGCAGGTGAGGGGACTGAAGGTGAGTGAGCTCCCCTGGAATGGACACAGCAAGTCAGCAAGTCCTTTCACCAGAGGTGCTACCCACCCCCCCCCCCCTCCGGAAACCTCATACACCCCCAAATACAAAGGAAATAGCAGGATATTTAACAGTGTTGATGTACAGAGGGATCATGGGGTCAATGTCCACAGCTTCCTGAAAATGGCTGCACAAATCGACGGGTGGTAAGGAAGGAATGACAAATACTTGCCTTCATTTGTAATGGAACTCAGTTCAAGAGTCAGAAAGTTACTTTGCCGTTTTAAAAACCTGGGTTAGGCTGGATGTGGAGCATATCATTCACTTCCGGTCACCCCATTGTACGAAGCATGTGGAGGCTTTGGAGAGGGTGCAGAAGATGTTTACCAGGCCACTCCCTGAATTATGTGCTATGGGGAGAGGCTGGACACACCTGTGTCGTTTTCTCTGGATCAGCAGAGGCTGATGAGGGACGTGATAGAAATCTATAAGATTATGAGGGGTATAGCTAGGGTAAACAGCCAGTACTTTTCTCCCAGGGTTGAAATATCTAAAAACAGAAGGGCGTACATTTAATGTAAAAAAAATGCGCATGCAAGTTTTTTGTTCACACCCTGACCCCCACTCCAGGTCAAAAGGTGGTGGTAATTTTATGGCTGTTTGCCAGCTGTCCTAAACTCTGAGAAGATGAAGAAGAAGCTTTTTTATGCAGAAAGCTGTGGGTGCCTGGAATGCCCTGTCAGGGTGCAGGAAGAGGCAAATATAATAGAAGTATTTAAGACGCTCTTAGATGGGCAGATTAATATGCAGAGAAAGGAGAGATCCCATCCTCCCACCACCCTACCAGGATTAGGGTTCCTCTTGTCCTCTTACCACCCCACCAGCCTTCGCGTCCAACACATAATTCTCGGGAATTTCTGCCTTCTCCAGTAGGATCCCACCACCAGGCACATCTTTCCCTTCCCTCCTCCCTTTCTGCTTCCCACAGGGATCACTCCCTATGCAACTCCCTTGTCCATTCGTCCTTCCCCACTGATCTCCCTCTTGGCACTTACTCTTGCAAGCGAAACAAGTGCCATGTCTGCCCCTGCACCTCTTCCCTCACCACCATTCAGGGCCCCAAACAGTCCTTCCAGGTGAGACAACACTTCATCTGTGAGTCTGTTGGGGTCATCTACTGTGTTCGGTGCTCATGCTGTGACCTCCTGTATATCGGTGAGACCAGACGTAGATTGGGACACTGCTTTGCCAAGCACCTATGCTCCATCCGCCAGAAGAAGCGGGATCTCCTAGTGGACACCCATTTTAATTCCACTTCCCATTCCGATTCCGATATGTCAATCCATGGCCTCCTCCATTGTTATGATGAAGCCACATTCGGAATGGAGGAACAACACTTTATACTCTGTCTGAGTAACCTCCAACCTGATGGTTTGAAGGTCGATTTCTCAAATTTCTGGTAATGCCCCTCCTCCCCTTCACTAATCCCCATCCCCCACCCCTCTTTTCCTCTCTCACCCTATCTCTTTGCCTGTCCATTGCCTCCCTTTGGTGCTCCTCCCCCCACATTTCTTTCTTCCTTGGTCTTCTGTCCTCTCCTATCAGATTCCCCCTTCTCCAGCCCTGTATCTCTTTTACCAATCAACTTCCCAGCTCTTTACTTCACCCCTCCCAGTTTCACCTATCATCTTGTATTACTCCCTTCCCTCCCCAACCTTTTAAATCTACTCCTCATTTTTTTCCTCCAGTCCTGTTGAAGGGTCTCAGCTCGTAACATCCACTATACTCTTTTCTATAGATGCTGCCTGGCCTGCTGAGTTCCTTCAGCATTTTGCGTGTGTTGCTTTGATTTCCAGCATCTGCAGATTTTCCCTTGTTTGTGGAGAGGTACAGACTTGTGCAAGCAGGAGGTATTAGTTTTGTTCGGCTTTTAATGACTAGTTTAATTAGTCGACCCACTATTGAAGGCGAAGTGACCTGTGCTATACTGTTCCATGTTCTATGGAAGTGGAATACTGGTGGAGGTCAACACTGACATGAGGGTCCGAGGGGTCCAAAGTTGTCCTCCTGCTCTCTTTGACCACTGGGTTTTCTCAACTCTGACAACTTCAAAATAGGCTTCCAATTGTTTTGCAGTTTGAAGCTGAATGGATGAAGCTTGTTGAATGAATGTTCCACTTAATGTTACCAGTGTGCAGTACAATCATAGACAAATAGGTAGAGACAGTTTGGTGACCAGTCATTTCAAGCCTCATTAACTCCTGGTAGCCAAATAGGCCAGAAAAATAACAGTAAAAATAATATTTCAATAAATATTCAACAATAACTAGCTTTTGTCCCTTTAAGCCAGCCTCAGACCCCAAAGTATCTTACAATTATTGAAGAGGACTTTTCACAGCACTTTACCGGGGTTAGAGGGAAATCACTGACAAGCAGCCAAGGAGGAAGGTTCGCCATAAGAGTCCGAGAAATGGGATGTGACATCGTGACCAAACATAGATTGAGGACCTTAACTTTTAGGGAAGCAACTCCAGCAGTCAGTAGGAAGGAGCTGTGGGGTTCAAAATGAGAGAAGGAGCTTGCTTCAAAGCTAAGGAAGTTGCTTAGATAAGGAATGAGTATGGAGGTTGGTCATGTAGGGAGGTCAGTGACACAGGGAAGAATAGAGAGATTATAGGTATAGGGAGAGGTGGCTGCTATCTGAGATAGTGAAGATAGGCTTTACCGAGACAGGAAGGGGTGATGAGGTTACTGAGCTTGGAAGCGGTGCTGCGATTGCTGAGAGAGGGGAGGGTGAGGGGGCTACTAAGAGAGGGAAGGACGGGGCCGTTATCGAGAGTGGCAGTGGTGAGGGAGGAAGGGCTGGGGAGGGTACCGATCGATGTATAAGATCATGACTGGTTTAGATTGTTTCAGGAGAGGAAAGCTGCTTCCGTTTGCCAATGGTTCAAGAATCTGGGAGGCAGACATTTTGGGTAGGTTCTCCCCAACGACCAGATGCAGGAGTGGATCATGTGGGAAAGGGAAGGAGGAAGGATACTGGGGAAAATTATTGGCAGGTGAACAGAAGAGGTAAGAAGCCAGAATGGGAAGTAGAAGTAAAGGAAAGGGGAAGAGGAAAAATATTTTTTAATATTAATATGGACCAAATGCTCCTCTTCTGCATCATAAATTTTCTATGATAATATTTAATATCTATGATTTACGCTTGTTTAAGATGATTATTTTTCATATGTTATTAATGATATTAATACTTATAAATTATGTAAATCTTTTCCCACTGCTTGTGCATATTTCTAGTTAGCAGAAACACTTGGAAGCAATGGAACAATTGACAGAAGGCTAACAAGGCAGTCTGGAGGAAGAACTTCTATTTCCACTATCCACAGCCAAGTGAATGCTTACAGCCTGCTCCTCTTCACAGCATGGCAGCAAGAGTGTGAGGCCATGAAGGGATGGGCGCAAGGCCAACAGAAATGCAGCCCAAAATGTGTTAAAGGAAGATGTGAGGTTGACCTTATTTATACACACCAGGGTCATGGTCTGAAATTCACCCCTTGTGGGGGGGTGGGGGGGATGGAAACACAATCAATTGTTAGCAGAAGTAAATTGGATAGACACAAGGCAAAGTCACTTTCAGAGCTGTGGGACAAAGTTAGAATGGAATTAGGAGCCGTTAAAGACTCAGTGTTGATTGGTTAGGTAAATGTTCACTACTGATTTCCCAGTCCTGATGCAGGGCTAAAACCTGAAAGGTTTAACACTCCTTTTCCTCCATCAATGCTGCCTAACCCACTGAGTTTATCCAGCATAGATCCCATTTTCCCACATTAGGACAATATCTTCTTCTGCCTGTCCTACTTCAGTATCTATCTAAATATAACTTTGTTGTTCCAGATTCCAGAATCTGCAGTTTCCTCTCTTCCTGCAGTAAACATATGCTTGATGGTCAGATCAGACTCAGTGGGCTGAAGGACCTGTTTCTGCTCTATCTGACAGTAACAATGGGAAGAATGGTCTCCATCTGTTTCAATCATCCACCCTGGTCCATTTTGCATTTTGCAAGTAAGACCAAAATTAACTGAATGCTCTCTGCAGACTTTTGGTATGATTCCATAAGTTAAACTTCTTTTCAATCCTAACCCTATTTGCATGATGTGGCTTTGATTTCTAAAAGTGTATTGAAACAAAGAGCGATCATCTGTAATTACTAGAGCCTGGAAACCATTGTCGACGTCAAGCGTAAAGGCTGCAGTGATGGAGCACTACCGATTAGCAATTTCACCAGTTGTCTCTCAATTACCATCTGTTCCAAGTGCCAGGAAACTCCAATGAGAATGCAGGTTTTAAGTCTTGCTCATTTCAATTCTTTCCGCACCTTTTGCAAAAATTCTTGCCAACTTCAAGATTGCCAGTTTACTGACTTTTATTTTAACGCTGTAGAGACAGTGCACCCAAATCTAGGTCCCTGATTCAGGAACTGCTGGCTTACTCCTTGGGCCAGGCATGGGCAAACTACGGCCGGCGGGCCATATGCGGCCCGTTAAGCTTTTTAATCCGGCCCGCAGAACTTGATGAAATTATATTAATAAACCTTGTTAACGTTTTCTCCCCGCAATTCTGGCGTTTTCCCAATAGATGACACACTCTATATACATTGACCTTTGTTGAGGTGCAGCGTATTACTCCACATTTGCGCTTTACTTTGTGACCTTGTGGCGACCCATTTCCTGGCACATCCGAACCGGCTCACAATTAGCCAGCATTCCGGCTAAGAGAGATCGCCTGCGGGGATTTGCGAGCACAGAGCTCCGCATACCGGCGCGCTCTCCCTGCTTTGTCATTGTGCAGGTCGTTGTTGAGTTTTGGCACAGGGGACAATTGAATAAGAAGGAGCAGGTCAAGTAGACCTGCATCTCCTACCGTTTTTGAAATAAAGACAATCAGGAGGAGAGTGATGATGATAATATCTTGAAGGATAACAGAATTTTCAGTGCTTTAAAATAATAACTGTTACTATTAAAAAAGCTGTATTTTATTCATTTAATTTTCAGTTTTTAAAAGTCATTTCAATAAATAGCTAAATACCATGGGACTTCAAAGACAGATATTTTGTTGTAATGCATTTGTTCATTTTCAATTGAAATTAAAGCACGTTTTCTACATATCCCATGATATTTTATTTTCTCTTATGAGGTGTATTACCAAAACACTCTGTCCATCTGCTCCTGGTCCGGCCCCCCTGTCAAACTTTAGAACCCTTTGTGGCCCTCAAGTCAAAAAGTTTGCCCACCCCTGCCTTGGGCGATTGACTTACGCAAACTAAAATCTGCATACACAGCCTAAGATCATGAATGGAGCCACTGCTGGGCTCAACTACTTGCTAAAAACTCACGGTCTGATTCCGAAGTTCATAAGAGCACCGCACTTCGCATCATTTTACATCATTAGAGTATCCACTTTGGGCCTTGATCTGGATTACAAGTCTCTTTCTAGATGCTTTTCAGTGAAACTTTGAAGCTGTCTTTTAGCTGAGCTCAGATATATTTGATGGGGAGGGGTGGGAGGGCAATCTTGTAGCTCACAAGTGTGGGAGCCATGTACCTGTTTTCTGCTTGTATGTATAGTGTTTTGTGTTGCGCATTTATCGCGGGAAATTTGTCGCATGGATTGGGGCGAGGTAGAAATGAATGATTATCATCACATATTCACGGTTTGTCTTTAGCTCAGTTTACTCTAGGTAGGGTCAGGGGGTGAGCCGTGGGGTGATATATTTTTGTTGGCCACTGGCGCTAGATTGCTATTACATCGTTATTCAACAACTTATTTTGTTATATTGCTAGTGTTTAATTTTGCTGGTTCTTTTATTGCTACAAGATTGTTCATCTTTGCTGGTTTCTTAATAAGGGGTTGGACATACTCTTTGGAGCCCACCATAGAGTATCAACCCTGTGCTTAGTCTCTGAGCGGCTTTGGTTTGTTTTCGAGTAACCACAGCAACAGGGTCACAGAGTCATGTGACCCTGTGACCTTAGGAGCTATGAGATACGGCTGAGCCACTCTGCCACCATTGACAGGGATGGCTGAGCTTTAGGCTGGTGATAGATAAGCCCATGCAAGCATAATCCTCTTTAAAGTAAGGAGACCAAAAGTGTATGCAGCACTCTCCGCGTGGTCTCACACTCGGCACAGAAATGTTACCTCACAGTCCCAGCAGCACGTTTTCAATCCTGATCTTGGGTGCTGTCTATGTGTCTTCCTGAGCCCACCTGGGTTTCCTCTGGCTGCCCTGGTTCCCTACCACATCCCAAAAAAACATGCACTTTGGTTGGTTAACTGATCACTGAACTGCACTCAGTGTGTAGTGAGGAGGTGGGAATTGATAGGAGTGTGGAGAGACGAAGTGGCTTTATAAAGTGTTCTTCAGACTACATTTGGGATATTGTGAGCAATTTTGGCCCTGAGACCGATAAGAGGAGCTTCACAAGACTGACCACAGGAGCGAAAGGCTCACCGTACGAGCGACGTTTAGTATCCCTGCATCAGTACTCAATGGAGTTCAGAGGATGAGGGGACATCTCATTGAAACCTACCAGACATTGAACGGCTTAGATAGAGTGGATGTGGGGAGGACATTTCCATCAGTAGGATCCAAGAGCACAGCTTAAGAATAAAGAAATGTGCTTTTAAAAGAGAAAAGGAGGAATTTCTTCAGCCACAGAGGAGTGAATCTGTGGAATTATTTTTTGCCACAGAGGCCAAACCATTGCGTGCATTTAAGAGATTGATGGGTTTTTGAATACGAAGGCAGTTAAAGGTTATGGGGAGAAGGTGGGAAAATTGGGTTTGAAAAAAAACCCACGATTGAATGACAGAGCAGCCTAAATCTGTTCCTACAAAAGTCTTAATAAATTAGGCAAGGTAGTATTAGTGTAAAAATAGCTGTTTGATGGTCTCCACAGACTTAGTAGGCTGAAGGGCCTGTTTGTCTCTATATGACAAAAACTATGTCTCACCAATGTCAGGCACAGCTTTAAAAACACCACATTGCTTTTACATTCCCTCCTCCTTGAAATAAAGACCAAAATGCCATTTGTCTTCCTAATTACTTGGTGTACTTGGTGTACTGTGCTTCATGTAAAAAGACACCACGGCATTCTGCAGTCTCTTCCCATTTAAACAATATTCTTCTTTTCTGTTTATTGAACCAGAATGGATAACCTCATATTCCCCAATGATACTCCCAACAAAATGGCAGTGTGCCCACTTACTGCTTAGCCTCTTTCATCATTAAAGATTTAAGCGGGAGCCAAGTGCACTTGGACCAGGTGGTAATGTAGGCCAACCCGAATAGGTTCATTGCTTTCAGCACCCTCCCCTCCGGGCCTCCCCACAGTCTGCGGCCATTTGCACACTGACTGCCACTTTCCTTGTGTGCCTGCTGCTGCTTGGTGCTTCTGGGAGAGGGCTGTGCCCATCTGCCCCACATAATCAGGCCAGCCTCCACAATTAAGGACAGGTATAAATCCTGACAGATGGAGCAAGTTCCAAGAGGGTGCAATTCCTCCATGTATGCTCATTTCCATAAGCGCTTGCAGCAGCAGATGCAAATTCAAGAGACTCCTGGGAGTGCATGAATGAGAGGAAAGGGGAAATTAGGTTGCATTTGAAGTCATGTGACCAATTACAGGCGGGTCACAGCAGCAGCGTAACTTGTCATTTCATTACGCCTGCGGAATTTGCTGAGAGCAAGGGGAGGCCAGTTAATATGATGGGGAAAGGAACTCCACATTCAGCTGAATGAGTGAGCGATTTGTGTAGAAAAAGGATAAGGCACATGGATAGGATGAACGCACACGGTCGTTTTTTTCTGGGGTTGGAGAATCAAGAGGGCATGGGTTTAAGATGAGAGGGGAAAGAGTTTATATGAACTTGAATGCAATTTTTTTTACATAGAGGGTGGTATACGCATGGAACAAGCCCCCAGAGAAAGTAGTTGAGGCAGGTACATTAACAATATCAAAAAGACATTTGGACAAGTACATGGATAGAAACGTTTTAGAGCAGGGTTTCCCAACCTTTTTATATCATGAACTAATACCAGGGGGTCTGTGAAGCCCAGGTTTGGGAACTCCTGGGTCTAGATGGATGTGGGTCAAATGACCAGCTTGGATCATTAAGTTGGGGTGGAGGATCTGTTTCTGTGTTTCATAATGGCATGACTCCATGTAAGTTGAAAAAAGACAAGGGCCAACTCAAGATCCACCCTCAAGGAGGTTTGACCTTTGCCACCTACCCTGAAGATTAGCTCACGTCATGCCTGGCAGAGCCAAAGACAAGAGCACAACTTTTAAAAAGTAGAGACACAAGAGATTGGAGCAAAGACCAGACAGCCAAAGGAGCTCGATCGGTCAGGTAGCAGGATGGTCCTGCATCAGAGGGCAGAAGAGCAGATAGTCAGGATTTCAAGAATCTTTTGTGCTTATCAGAAAAACTGTTTATTTACTTAGCTCCTGTTTCTGTACCACATCCAAGGGCCTGAGACTTTTGCATAGTATTGTATGTGTCAAAGTGGAGCGGAGAGCAAATTTGTATATGTGGTGGAACAAATGGACATTGGAAAAGGCGAGGGTGGGCCGTTACAGGAGGGGTGTGGCCAGAGGGCAGAGAAGGGTAGAGGGTGGGGCATTACAGGAGGGGTGTGGGCAGGTGGCAGAGAAGGGTCGAGGGTGGGGCGTTACAGGAGGGGTGTGGGCAGGTGGCAAAGAAGGGTCGAGGGTGGGGTGTTACAGGAGGGGTGTGGGCAGGTGGCAGAGAAGGGTTGAGGGTGGGGCGTTACAGGAGGGGTGTGGGCAGGTGGCAAAGAAGGGTCGAGGGTGGGGCCTTACAGGAGGGGTGTGGACAGAGGACAGAGAAGGGTCTAGGGTGGGGCATTACAGGAGGGGTGTGGGCAGGTGGCAGAGAAGGGTTGAGGGTGGGGTATTACAGGAGGGGTGTGGGCAGGTGGCAGAGAAGGGTCGAGGGTGGGGCATTACAGGAGAGGTGTGGGCAGAGGGCAGAGAAGGGTCGAGGGTGGGGCATTACAGGAGGGGTGTGGGCAGGTGGCAGAGAAGGGTCGAGTGTGGGGCGTTACAGGAGGGGTGTGGACAGAGGACAGAGAAGGGTCGAGGGTGGAGCATTACAGGAGGGGTGTGGGCAGAGGACAGAGAAGTGTCGAGTGTGGGGCGTTACAGGAGGGGTGTGGACAGAGGACAGAGAAGGGTCGAGGGTGGAGCATTACAGGAGGGGTGTGGGCAGAGGGCAGAGAAGTGTCGAGGGTGGGGCATTACAGGAGGGGTGTGGGCAGGTGGCAAAGAAGGGTCGAGGTGGAGCATTACAGGAGGGGTGTGGGCAAAGGGTAGAGAAGGTTTGAGGGTGGGGCATTACAGGAGGGGTGTGTGCAGAGGGCAGAGAAGGGTCGAGGGTGGGGCATTACAGGAGGGGTGTGGGCAGGTGGCAGAGAAGGGTTGAGGGTGGGGCGTTACATGAGGGGTGTGGGCAGGTGGCAGAGATGGGTCAAGGGTGGGGCGTTACAGGAGGGGTGTGGGCAGGAGGCAAAGAAGGGTCAAGGGTGGGGCGTTACAGGAGGGGTGTGGACAGAGGACAGAGAAGGGTCTAGGGTGGGGCATTACAGGAGGGGTGTGGGCAGGTGGCAGATAAGGGTTGAGGGTGGGGTGTTACAGGAGGGGTGTGGGCAGGTGGCAGAGAAGGGTCGAGGGTGGGGCATTACAGGAGAGGTGTGGGCAGAGGGCAGAGAAGGGTCGAGGGTGGGGCATTACAGGAGGGGTGTGGGCAGGTGGCAGAGAAGGGTCGAGTGTGGGGCGTTACAGGAGGGGTGTGGACAGAGGACAGAGAAGGGTCGAGGGTGGAGCATTACAGGAGGGGTGTGGGCAGAGGACAGAGAAGTGTCGAGGGTGGGGCATTACAGGAGGGGTGTGGGCAGGTGGCAAAGAAGGGTCGAGGTGGAGCATTACAGGAGGGGTGTGGGCAGAGGGTAGAGAAGGTTTGAGGGTGGGGCATTACAGGAGGGGTGTGTGCAGAGGGCAGAGAAGGGTCAAGGGTGGGGCATTACAGGAGGAGTGTGGGCAGGTGGCAGAGAAGGGTTGAGGGTGGGGCATTACATGAGGGGTGTGGGCAGGTGGCAGAGATGGGTCAAGGGTGGGGCGTTACAGGAGGGGTGTGGGCAGATGGCAAAGAAGGGTCAAGGGTGGGGCATTACAGGAGGGGTGTGGGCAGAGGGCAGAGAAGGTTCGAGGGTGGAGCATTACAGGAGGGGTGTATGCAGAGGGCAGAGATGGGTCGAGGGTGGTGCGTTACAGGAGGGGTGTGGGCAGGTGGCAGAGAAGGGTCGAGGGTGGGGCGTTACAGGAGGGGTGTGGGCAGGTGGCAGAGATGGGTCAAGGGTGGGGCGTTACAGGAGGGGTGTGGGCAGATGGCAAAGAAGGGTCGAGGGTGGGGCATTACAGGAGGGGTGTGGGCAGAGGGCAGAGAAGGTTCGAGGGTGGAGCATTACAGGAGGGGTGTATGCAGAGGGCAGAGATGGGTCGAGGGTGGGGCGTTACAGGAGGGGTGTGGGCAGGTGGCAGAGAAGGGTCGAGGGTGGGGCGTTACAGGAGGGGTGTGGGCAGGTGGCAGAGATGGAGTGCCAGGGGTGGGGGTTGTGCACGTGTAGACACTCCCAGCCCTGAGGCACAAGACAAGGTCTTTTGATTCCAAGCAAATCATTAATTGATTATTACAGAATGTCTCTCTGGTGCTTCCTGCTCCCGCCCCTCTCCCTTCCCCTTTTCCCAACCGTGATTCCCGTCTCCCTGCCCCCTTCCCACTCCCAGTCTACAATAGAGACCCATATCAGAATCAGGTTTATCCTCACTGTCATATACCATGAAATTTGTTTTTTTTTTGCTGCAGCAATTCAGTGCAACACAAAAATCACTACAGCACTGTGCAGAAGTCTCAGGCACCTTGGTTATATATATGTCCCTCAAACTTCTGCACAGTACTGTGCCTCTCCCTTGAGCAATGGTCCTAGCGGCTGGATATTAGTCGAGTAGCATAACCACTCTGATCCATTCCTGCTGTCTGGGCAGAAGAAATTGCATTTTGACCCATTGTGTTTCCAAACACTAATGCACAGTTTTCTCTTTCTTAAGGCTTCAAAGTTCAAAGTAAATTTATTATGGAAGTGTATGTATATCTATCTGTATGCCACCATACACAATCCTGAGATTAATACTCTTGCCGGCATACACAGTAAATCCAGGAAATACAATGAAAGACAGCACCCAACAGGATGGAGTAACAATCAATGTGCAGATTGTGCAAACATAAAAGGAAAATAAATAAATATTATCACAATATTATAATTGGGCTTGGACAATTAGTACAATGCAGTGTGAGCCCTGATTCTACTATTGCAAAGGTCTCCACACTCACCACCCCACCTCCCCCAATTCTCTAACCTGCGAACAGCTTCCCACATCTTGTAGCGCACCAAGTCCCAATCAGGCAGCCCATGAGCCCTTGCAGATCCGTGTTCATCACCAACCCCAGTTTCATTTTCTTGGTCTTAAAGCAGAATATGCTTTAATACGCCCATAATGTCATTCGGTCCTAAAAGGAGAACTCTGGTTTTCTCTAAAGTGTTCACCCTTCCACTGTCCCTTTCCCCAGTGAAGGTCTATCACTGGGGCTCTATATTCTGGAGCACTCCAAAACTACTGTGCTAATAACATTACCAACCCAACTCATTCAACTCCTATATTGCAGAGATTTAGGTAGAATTTGATGAGTTGGGCTGAAAGACCTGTTTCTGCACTGTCCAACCCGGTGACTCTATGAAAACAGACCATCAGCCCAGCTGTTTGATGTCCCACAAATAGTCCCTCCTCATTCATCCATCTCTACTCCAGTCCTACCTCTCTCATGTGCATCCTGAGTTTGCCCAGACACCCATCTCTACTGCTCTCCTTAACCTCTCCGTGATAACAAATTTCAAGCTCCAATCACTCTTAGGACCGCTGAAGTATCAGCACCTCTTTCCGCCTGTCTGGCCATGCTTCTCCTCATCCCTTTCTTCGCCTCGTTATTAAGATGGAAGAACTAAACCATGTTAATATTCAAACATAACAGGCAGAGAAGGAGAAGATGCTTCCCTCTGTAGAGGGATGGTGAACAGGGGGCTCGGTCATAGAGTCATGCAGTGTCTAGGACAGAAACAGGCCCTTTGGCCCACTACATCCATGCTAACTTTTTTGCCCATCACACTAATTCCATTTGGCCAACTAGAATTGTATTCTTCTATACCTTGCCTATTCGAATGTTTCTGATGGTAACTGTTTCCACCACTCCCTCTGGCAACTAGTGTAAAAACACACATCCCTGTGTAAAACATTCCCTTAGATCCTTTCAGAGGAAACAGTCCTTGTTTCCATCCTAACTCAGAAGCTCTTTCTAACGTCTGTTGACCTGCAGGTATTGCTGCTCTCATACAGAACTCCAAAGACTTGCGACCTTCGCTCGCATCATCCACCTTCTGCCTTTCACATGGCCCTCTGCTTTCCCTCACCTTTCTTCTCTTCCTTCTCAGGTGATGATCAAAAGGCGAAGCAGATTCGATTGGATGAATGGCTTAATTCTGCATCTATGTCTCATGGTCTTATTTACAGGGAAAAGGCGGGAGAGGGAAATGGATCAACCATTTTGAAAAGGGGGAGCAGACTCAATGGGCTGAATGGCCTAATTCTGCTCCTGTGTCTTATGTCTTAAATATCTTATGGTCTTAATATCCATTGCAAGCCCACAGACTCCCACAGCTATCCCAATTATACCTCTTCCCACACTGAAAGGGAAGATGGAGCTTCTCCAGCTCTGATATTCCCATTCTGATGATATTGCCTTTCACACCAGTGATTCTAACATGAGTTCTTATTTCTTTAATCTTGGATTCCTTCTCTCCTCAGTTGACTGGACCTATTTTCCATTCTACTGCTGTGATATCACAGTGCCCGCTTCATTTTCCCTGCCACTGCTTGAGTTCCCTCTCCCCTCCTTCCCGCTCCTCCACAGCAGCCCCTCACATTCAATCCCACCACCTTCAGCAAGCTGCCACTGTCAGGCACATCGTCCCCTCCCCTTCCATTTTCAGCGTTCTCTTCACACCTAGAGATTCTTCCGTCTTGGCCAACGTGTTTCCCCGCTACCTCGTCACAGAACAGCAGGTAATGCAATGCCTGGCCCTTTTGCCTCTTTCCTTCCCACCAGTTAGAAACCCAAATACTGCTTCATGGTGAAACAGTCCTCTTAAAGTTCAGAGTACTGCGATAGAGCTCTGGTCTCCTCCACAATGGAGAAATCAAACCCAGATTTGGTGGTCATTTTTCAGGGCACGTCCATTCAGTGCCCATCAGTGAGTCTGAGGTTCCAGTTGCCTGTCACATTAGGCCTCGATCCCACTCCCTCATTGCCCCCTCTTTCCTTGACCTCTTTCTCCTTTCCATTGAAATTACAGTCCTCGAGATTGAGCATTAAATTCCAATAATCCTCCTTTCCAGCTTATCAGAACTGATTGGTACGGATCAAGGATCATCAACCTGAAATAATAATGATGTTTTAATCTCCACAGATGTTGCCTGACTTGCTAAGCGATTACAGAATTGACTGTTTTTATTTCAGATTTCTAGCATCTGCAGAATTGTACATCTCACAGTCCTGGCAGTACATTTCATTTCTCTTTCTCTATTCTTCCTCGCTCCACCTATTTATATTTCTTCTACGCCGCACTTCACCACACTTTCTCTGCCAGCACCATCACCACTCAAGTCATCCTGCCTTGCTTGCTCTCCCATCCATCCAAAAGCGTGGCACAGCATCCAGGCTAGAGTCAGTATTGTTCCCCCCCCCCCATTCCCCCCAGTATCCACTCAGCAAAAGACAAGCTGAATTGTAGTCAACTGCGGATTTCTGCGGCATTCATGGACTCGGGATCCAGAATTTTCTTTTTGCATGGCTGTATCGTACCGATCGCTTACATGTGGTTGCTTTCTTGTATGTGTCATGTGTGCTTTGTGCTGTGCGTCACTGTTGATACTATGTTTAGCCTCTTGGCCCCAGAGTAACCCTGTGTCGATTGGGTGTATTCATGGCTATTCCTATATGGTTGAATAACAATTAAACTTGAATTGAAGCACCTCTGTTCTTTGAATCTCTCTCCCCCCCCCCCCCCGCCCTCCCACCCCTGCAACATAGTCTGCAGCTTAAATCGTATCTCTCAGGTCAATCGATCGGCAAAGTTAGCCCCGTTCTCTCCCCACCTGGTGCCCGACCTGCTGAGAATTTCCAGTATTCTCTGCTTTCATTATGGATATCAAACAGGAGAGTGGAGCTGAGGCTAACAAAAATCTTATGGGATGGTATCCTTGTTTCCATTCCTCATGTTCTTAAATGTGCCTTGTTTATTCTGAATAATGTGCTTGAAGCACCTGGGTGTTTTTATGCCTACAAAGGCTCTGTGGCTGTGGTTGCATTTCAAATAGGATGAGAAGAGTAGAAAATGATCAGTTATCACCTTAGAGGAACAAGCATAATCAAGTGCTTCTGCAGCCACTGTAAAATAAACACAAAATAATTTTTTCACCTTGTTCACGTTGCCTTTGTTAACTGGTTCTATGTGGTGTTCTTGTGTGCACCAAATTCCGTTTCATCGCACACAAGGACATCCTGTAGAAAGAGTAACCTTCAAGGAGGTGAATGCTCTGCTATTTCAGTGCTGTTGCTGGGCTGGTTGCACTCAAACTTCACTTAAGTCAGATGATTTTCGTCAACAAAAGAAAAGTGCACTATAATCCATAGTTACTGCAGTGAGAGGAGATTATTCTGCCGAGGCATTACTTACTGAATTTGAGAATCCACGTTCATCACATTTTCATGCAATGAGAGCACACTGATGAAAGATGACACCAGTGGTAAAATGGTCCCAGGTGTATGAGGAATTAAAGTAAACAAACTGTCGTTATACAGTAAATCCTACAAACTGAGTCTGCATTATCACTTATGGTAAATTATGTGGTGTGCCTTGAGCTCTAACTCACTGTACTGGGTCAACATCTGAGGTATTGGAACAAATGCGGATGGATAGAAAATTGCCAGGGCCCACAAGGGAACCCTTGAACGCACCACCTCACTACTTTTTCCTCTCCTTTTGCACTACTTATTTAATTATATATATATATATGCACCAATGATATTAAAACCTGATTTTGATTCCGAGGGGTTAATGTTTCAGGTGAAAGACCATCATTTTCATTTTGATAGATGCTGGCCGGTCTGCTTTGAGTACCCAGTATTTCTCTTTCATGCAAAGACACAAAATGCTGGAGGAACTCAGCAGGTCAGGCAGCGTTTACCTCTTCTCACCTGCCTATCACTTCCCCCAAGTCCCATCCTCCTTCTTCCCTTTCTCCTATGGTCCACTCTCCTCTCCTATCAGATGCCTTCCTCTCCAGCCTTCACCTTTCATAGCCACCTGTCTTCCCCGATCACTTTCCAACTAGCCTCCTTCCCCTCCCCTCCACCGTTTTACCCTGGAACTTTCCACCTTCCTTTCCAGTCCTGAAGAAGGGTCTCAGCCTGAAACGTCAACTGTTTATTCGTTTCCATGGATGCTGCCTGATCTGCTGAGTCCCTCAAGCATTTTGTCTGCGTTGCCTTGCATTTCCAGCATCTGCAGATTCTCTCCTGTTTATGAGTTCTGTTTTATTCTGGATTTCCTGCACCTAATATTCTTTTTTTTTACAATTTTTCATGTGAGAAAGAAATCGAGCTATGTAAAGAGGAAAATTTTCCAGCTATCCACCACCCTAGACAATTAACTCTACTCCTGCCATGACCTTTGAAATTAAGCAGCCAGCCTCACACTCCAAGGCAAACTGAACATCATCTAACAGAAGCCTAGATCTCTGTTTATCTTTTTGAATGTGAGGCTGTGTTTCACTATTTCCATGAGGAGAAAATGTTTGTATTTGATCTGCAGGACAGCAGAGTCTGGATATTTTCCAGGCTGACAACGTAGAGGGAGAGGGCATGAGCAGTCAGGGTACTGGGGCTTGTTAATATTGGTTTATTATTGTCACAGTTACTGAGATGACATACAGAGAGAGTCTTTTGTCTACATGCCATCCAGGCTGTATGTAAGAATACTGAGGAGGTATGAAGAAAACCGAATGCAGGATATAGTGTGGTATCCACAGAGAATTGCATCACAGATTGGCAGACTAAGGCTTCATTTTTAGCATTGGAGAGCAGTCTGTAAACTTGACCTGCGAGACTCATCTGCCACCTCCATCTTCTTTCCTTGCTTCAACCCGCCCCACCACCATTACCAGTTATTGACGCCTCTTTCACCAAGCACAATATTAGCCCATCTTGTGGTTCTTCATTCTCAGCTATTTTCTCCACATCCAATCTTTTCTGGGAGAAATTTATCTGCCATTCTTTGAGCTAGGCACATTCAGGAGGAGCAGCCAGCAGTTGGATCCAGCATGCAGGGAGGGAGTAGGGTCAGAGGCCTATACCCTCCCACGTGTTTAACGTGTTAAATTTCATACCATAAACAGAAGGGTTGCAAAAGCATTGTTATTTTACCAACACTTTTTAATGGGTCTTTTATTTAATTTTCCATGGGTTAATCACAGCAATATCCTGCAGATGAGTATGTAATTCCTAGGAGACGCTGGGGCATTTCTGCAAGGTGACCTGTGTCTCATCCATTTCTGGGTTTCCAGCTGGCGAGCTTTCTCAGTTTTGAAGTTAATGCTGTTCATGTGTTAATTCCTCAAGGGGACTAAGTGTAAAATGAAATGTCAGAATGCTGAAGTGAAAACACAGGATACCAGAAATACAAAAGGGAGAGTTAACGTTCTGAAGGTTTGTCTTTTGAACAGAAGGGAGGTAGAACTGTTGTGGCTGATTTACCACCTTTAACTCCTCTGTCATTGACAGCTCTTGGATTAGCAGACGGTCCCGTGGCTGCAGCAGGCCTGATGCCAAAGACTGTCCAGTTCCCAGAGGTGGGTGTGGAACTGAAGGTGCTCATGAAACACAAACCAATCAGCTCCAAGGGCAAGTTCCCCAACAATCTCCTCCACAGCCACATATCCACCCCCCCCCACCCCCATGCCATCTCCACTACTGCTCCCGGGATTTCTTTCACTAGTCCCGATCACCAATGTTTTTCACAGCGACCAACTCTTTTCATGATCTCCTCCACACCCACCCAGGACCTATATCCTACCTTGTCCTCTCTCGCTCCACCAATGTCTCTTCCATCACTCCTACCCCCACAATCTCCTCCATAACAACCACCTTCTGCTATAATATCATCCTCTAAGTCAACCCATGATTTGTTCCATCCTCAGTCTATAAAGTCTAGGGAACTAAATCACCTCCAACAATGTTTATGCTACCCACCGAATCACCTCCTCTATAACCACCCACCATCTTATGCATAAGATGCCACCATCAGCTCCACAAGCCCCCATAATCACCCCACAATCATACACCATCCATTATTGTAATTCCACCTCTCCCTCCTCAACCAAGAGTCAGATTCCATCAGCAGAAACTAAAGGAAAATTGCTTCTTCCCCACCTCACTCTTTCCTGCTGCTCCATAAATATCAAGGCAACGTTAACAGAGGTTGATGACTTGGATATGATTGCAGGATTGGAAACGTTGCAAATTTGGTGGTGTTGTGGACGGCAGGGACACTTATCTGAGGTTTCAGCTAGACATGGTTCAATAGAAAGCTGGGTGGAACATTGGCAGATGGCATCTAATCCCAAGAAGTACAAGGTGACACATTTGAGGAAGTCAAATATTGTAAGACCTATACAGAAATGGTAGGGTGCTAAGGAACGCTGACGAACAAGCCTATAATTCTCTGACAGTGGAAACCTGGGAAGGTACGGTGATGAAGAAGATATATGTC
The DNA here is from genome assembly GCF_030144855.1 of Hypanus sabinus. Classification (NCBI taxonomy): domain Eukaryota; kingdom Metazoa; phylum Chordata; class Chondrichthyes; order Myliobatiformes; family Dasyatidae; genus Hypanus; species Hypanus sabinus. The sequence goes on along the minus strand of NC_082715.1, from coordinate 126,620,564 downwards.
ATACTTACTTCCATTGGTTGAGGCATAGAATATAAGACGAGTAAAAATCTGCAGATGCTGGAAATCGGAGCAAAACACTCAAAATGCTGCAGGAACTCAGCAGGCCAGGCAGCATCTATGGAAAAGAGTAAACAGTTGATGTAGTAATGAAGGGTCTCGGTCCAAAATGTCAACTGTGTACTCTTTTCCACAGAATATAAGAATTTGACCATTGCATTGCAACTATGCAAAGCACTGTGTACAGTTCTGATCATCACACTATATAGAGGATGGATGTGGTTGCATTGGAGTGAGTGCAGAGGAGATTCAGCTGTGCTAGAGAGCTTTGTGTAGGCTAAACACTTTTTCCCTGGATGAAGGAGCCCGAGAGATGACATGATATAAAACATATAAGAAGCAACATCTTTAAAATATATAAAGTTATATATAGATGGGATGAATTATGAAAATCTTTTTTCCATTTTAAGGGTACCAAATGCAGAAGAGGATGAGCTTTTAGGTTTAAAGGAGATCTGATGGGGAACATTTTGAGAGTGGTAGTTATCTAGAACACACTATGAGGGGAGGTAATGGAATATGAGGGATGGATCTTAGGAGAGACAATGGCATCTAATGGTGACTCCTTCACTTGCAGCTTTGGGAACAGATCTACTTCTGTCTTTAATGTCTCTATTTTTCCCTTTCGGGGTTCTTTTAAGGACCTTGACCTGGAGTTACACACTGACTTCCGTTCCTTGCGGAAACGGGACCCATTCTTGGGGTCTCACAACTGGCCATTATTCGATACACCAAGGACATGGCCTAGAACATTAGCTCGCCTTCGGAGTTCCATGACCTCGTGGCTCTGGAGACGGGCGGACCAAGGTTGGTGCCTCAGCAGGAAGTCGGTGTGTCATGGGAGATGGAAGGTCTCAGGATGTGTTGCCCAGAGACCCGAGTTCTTTGGCACAGAGCTCGGAAAAAGCAACGCAACAGACTTTTAACATCATAAATCACGAGTTGTTTGTTACGCCTCCACTCTCGCTGTGAAACGGAGATGCCTCTTTTTCCCTTATTAGGCAGAGAGAGAGAGAGCCTGTGGTATGTCAAATTACTGGATGAACGAGTAGTCTTTGGGGTACTGCACATCTGTGTCTTTACTGATGCTTTGTTGCACGCTTCAGTGCTCGGTGGGGGGAGGGGGGGGGGCTCCGATGCATTTTTTGCTGGTGAATCATTGCTTTGCTGCTGCTTACGCATGAGAGGGGCTTTGGGGTTCTAACATTTAACAGTCAATCATTCTTTGGGGTGTTGCTCCTTTTTCGTTAATGGTTGCGAAGAACTAGGATTTCAGGATGTATATTGCATACATTTCTCTGACATCAAATGTATCTTTGAAACCTTTCAGATATAATCACTGCAGTTAAGGGGCATTTATTAAGATTGTTAAACAGGCAAGCTATAGAGGAAGATGGCCCTAATGCACAGCGTTGTGATTAACATAGATGAGCAAAAAGACGGGTATGGGCGTGGTGGCCAAAGGCCTCTTTCTGTTCCACACTATGACTATCAACCCCCGGGTCAACTTTGAGCATCTTTTCATTTTACCCTAGTTTTAAGTGGAGCCGATGACGTTCTGATCAGTGGCTGTGGCAGCAACCACCTCTCCTCAGAGAAGGTCACAGAAAAACGGCGGCTTCTCCCCTGCTTGAAGCATCTGAAGTGACAAGCAAGGGCATGAGCTACTTGTTTGTTTTCTCACATGATCTGATGGTTCAGAGAGGCTAGATTACCTTCATTCAAGCTGCTGCTGTACATCTGAGAGAGGTTACAAATACAAGGAAGTAATTGAACTCATTATACTCTTGCTGATGGCCACTTAAAGCTCTACAGGATCTTTCAGGACCTGACTATATACCTGTCACTGGCTTTTTCTAGCTTGTTGAGTCTGACTAGCAGCAAAGACAGCGTTACTCCCACCCCTTCACACATCTGCCTTTGCAAACATGGCACAATGGTGCAGAAGTTAACACTGCTATCCCACAGCTTCAGTGACTGGGGTTCGAGATTCACTTTGGGTGGGTCTGTGGAGTATACATGTTCTTCCTGCAATCGTGTGTGTTCCCCCATCACTTCCTCCCATACTACAAAGGAATGCAGTTTGAAGTTCAGGTACAATTGTTCCTAGTGTATTTGGTGATAGAAAAGTGTTGGTGCGTGGCCAAGTGGTTAAGGCTTTGGGCTGGCGATCTGAAGGTCGTTAGTTCGAGCCTCAGCTGAGGCAGCGTGTGTATCCTTGAGCAAGGCACTTAACCACACACTGCTCCTGTATGTTCATAGCCCAGTGGTGGAGGTTGGTGCAGTATGGACAAGACAAGACAAGACAAAGTTGGGGTGAGATGTGGTTTCTGAGGTTGTAAGAGGGAAAAGATGGGATTAGTGTAGATGACTGGCGCAAACATGATGGGCCAAAGTACCTGTTTCCACAGAGTATGACTGGATGTCTGTATAGTCTGCTGTGAATGCAAAGTAAAGAAGTGAAGATACAGAGAATCTGAAATAAAATAAAAAGAAGTACTCTAAAACTCAGCAGGTCAAGCTGTATCCACAGAAACATGGTCTCACAAGAGCTGTGGTAGCTGACTTTTCCGACTTTCCAAGGACCCAAAGAGACTTTCCAGGTGAAGCAGCAATTATTTCAGTGTTTACTGTGAAGGTCAAAGTTCAAAGAAAATTTATTATTAAAGTATGTATATGTCACCATATACAAGCCTGAGATTCATTTTCTTGCAGGCATACTCAATATATCTATAGAATAATAGCCATGACAGAATCAATGAAAGGCCACCTAACTTGGGTGTCCAATCGGTGTGCAGAAGACGACAAATTGTGCAAATACAATAGAAAGAAATAATAATAAATAAATAAGCAATAAATATCAACAACATGAGATGAAGAGTCCTTGAAAATGAGTTCATTGGTTGTGGGAACATTTCAATGATGGGGCAAGTGAAGTTGAGTGAAATTATCGCCTTTGGTGCAAGAGTCTGATGATTGAGGGGTAATAACTGTTCCTGAACCCAGTAGTAGGGGGGTCCTGAGACTCCTGTACCTTTTTCCTGAAGGCAGCAACGAGAAGGGAGCATGACCTGGGTGCTGGGGGTCCCTGATGCTGGATGCTGCTTTCCTGTGACAGCACTTTGTGGGGGAGGGACGAGGGACATATACTCCACATTAGAGAAACCTAACACAGAGTGTGTTCTGCTGCAGGGACAACACTATGCTTCCCATTGTTTGCCACTTTAATTCCTCATCCCCCTCCCAGGCTGACCTCCCTGCTTGTGGCCTCGTGCTCTGTTTACAATGAGGCCCAAAGCGTGATTGAGGAGCAGCACCTAGTCTTCCATCTGGGCATGTTACAGCCTTCTGCACTCGATATGGAACTCTACAGCTTCACGTTTCCAACTAGAAAGAAAGAAATAATAATAATAAATAAATATCAAGAACATGAGATGAAGAGTCTTTGAAAGTGAGTCCATAGGTTGTGGGAACATTTTAATGATGAAGTGAAGTTATCCCTTTTGGTACAAGAGCCTGATGGTTGAGGGGTAATAACTGTTCCTGAACTGATGGTATACTGGCTCCTGTACCTTCTTCCTGCTGGCAGCAGCTAGAAGTCAGCATGTCATGGGGCTTAGGGATCCCCGATGATGGGTGTTGCTCTCCCACAACAACACTCCATATAGATGTGCTCAGTGGTGGAGTGGGCTTTACCCACGATGGAATGGGCCTTATCCAGTACTTTTTGTAGGATTTTCCATTCAAGGGCACTGCTGTTCCCATAGCAGGCTGTGTTTCAGCCAGTCAGTATACTCTCCACTACACACCTATAGAAGTTTGTCGAAGTTTTAGATGTCATGACAAATCTTCGCAAACTTCTCAGGAAGTAGAGGCACTGCCATGCTTTCTTTGCAATTGCATTTACTTGCTGGGCCCAGGACAGATCTTCCAAAATAACATCACTGAGGAATTTAAAGTTGCTGACCCTGTCCACCTCTGATCCTCCAATGAGGACTGGCTCATGGACCTCTAGTTTCCTCCCCCTGAAGTCAATAACCAGCTCCTTGGTCCTGCTGATATTGAGTAAAATGTTGTTGCTATGGCACCACTCAGCCAGATTTTCAATCTCCCTCCTATATGCTGATTCGTCTTTGATTTGGCCTTCAACAACGGTGGTGTACTCTGCAAACTTGAATACGGCATTGGCACTGTGCTGTGGCTGGCCCACAGTGGAAATGGCCACATCTCCTGTAAGCCACCTATATATGACTTTGGCTTAGTTTTTCTCTTTTCCATTAGCACAGCCTGATTTGTTGGACAAGCCCCACAACCAAAGCATTTGCAGCACGTTTCACCTCCTTGTTTGCATTATCACCCTCTAACCTCTACGTTTACCCTCTTTAATGGAGCAATTCCACATTATCTCCACAGAGAGTCCTGTCTGTCTCTTCCCCACCCTCTCTGCAACTCAAGATTAAGTTGCTTCTCTCTTTCTTGGTTCTGATAAAGGGTCCTAGACCTGAAATGTTAACTGGTTCTCTTTCCACAGATGCTGCCCAATCTCATAAGTACTTTCTAACATCTTCTGCATTATCCAATACTGGCTAAAGTATTAGGCACATATATATATAACATAATAAGGGTGCCTAAGACTTTTGCACACATATACATCTAGAGAGCCTAAGACTTTGGGACAGTAGTGTATTTGTCAATGTGGAGCAGAGAGCCAGTTTGTAAATCTAGTGGGAGCAAAGGATGTTGGGAATGATGAGTGTGGAGTGCCACAGGAAGGGTGTGAGACAGGTGGCAGAGGAAGAGTGCCAGGACAGGGGTGTCACAGATACAGACACCCTCAGCCCTGAGACACTAGACATTCATTTGATCCCAAACAATTGGTTTATAGACCTCTACAGAATGTCTCTCTGATGCTTCCCACTCCCTCCCCTCTTCCTCTTCCTTTCCCTTTTCACAACAATGATTCCCCTTTTCCTGCCCCTTCCAACTCTCAGTCCACCATAGGGACACAGATCAGAAAGAATTAGGTTTATCATCACTCATGTCTGTCATGATTTTTTTTTTGTGGCAGCAGTACAGAGCAATACATAAAATTACTACAGTATTGTGCAAAACTCTAAGATACCCTAGCTATATCAGTCTGCCCAAGACTTTTGCACAGTACTGTATACTGAGTTAGGCACCATGATAGTTAACTATAATTCCACAGAATATTGTCACCATATCAGCATTTCACCATAATAATCTTTCAGCATAATGTCACTATAATAATGTCCATCACCACAGTTTTGCAATATTTTATCAGTATAATTAAATCACCATAATAGTCTCACCACAAGTAGTCTTTTGCTATAATAATAATCATTCATAATAATAAGACTGTTACCATAATACTCTCACCATAATACAGTCTGTCAGCATAACACAGTCTGTTACCATAACACTGTCTGTCACCATAATACTGTCTGTCACCATAATATTGTCTGTCACCATAATGGACTAGTTTCAAGCTCAGTTGCTCAATCAGAATCCAGACAGATAGAATCAGTCTACTCCAGAACTTCCAAATTCCATATATTGAAGCAACTGCTCACAATTTTTAAACTTGGAATTCAGTTCATACATTGACTTGTTAAAATGCTTTGGCCTCTCCCCCACCAGCGTTCAATCTGATAATTACAAACCCTTGGAGCTTAATTCTGTGATCATCGCTCACAGCAAGTTGCTGTTCATCAAGAGCTACAAACAACTGGTCACAAGCAGCAATTTTCCACTGGGTAACTACCATCGGGAAATCATTTCTTGACATGTAGAATAAACATCAATGGTATTAAATGGGGAATCTATCTTCATTATGATTAAGTATTATAACCAATCCACTGTCTTAAACAGATCGCTGCAATTGTTATGTTTGAAAATAATGAATTATTAATCAATTCCCAGATAATTGTAGTATTATGAGTATCAACAGGTTTGAAGAGTAGCTCAATAACATTGCTACAAAATTCGAATCGGATGCGTGCATGCGTCTTTTTTAAAGACTTAACAATAGCAATAGCAATAGCAATTTCATATTGATGCTGGGAGACTAATTTGCAGCCCTTCCGACTGTTGCCAATGAGATGGAAACGTACTGAAAATGTTGCAGAAGGGTCTATCCGCATGCCAGCTGGCATGACCAGGACCAACAGAGCAGCCATCTAGAACCAAACAACAGGCCCGCTTTAAAATAGATGCTGTGGGACCATACGTCTCGGTCTGCCATTTTGCCCTGAGTCAGGTGGAGAGTGCAGTCTCATCAGGGGCAGCACACTGGCCATCAAACACACATTTACATTAACCCTATAATAATCCCATCTTTTATTCTCCCCATTTCCTCATTATCTCCACCCAGAGTCCCTGAATATTCTCTAAATTTTGGCTTAAGTTGGGTAGACAGGTCCTCCCTAGGTTTTAATGTATTTTCAGATTGTACGCATGATCAAGTGTCCTGCCACGTGGGAACTCAATTTGTGGCCATTTTATTTATTGAGAGACAGTGCAGAATAAACCCTCGCTGCCCTTCAAGCTGTGCGACCCAGCAGCCCCTGATTTAACCCCAGTCTAATCGTGGGATAATTTACATGACTAATTAACTACCAACAGTTCCATCTTTGGACTGCGGGAGGAAACCATACAGTCATGGGGAATACGTACAAACTTGTTAGAGACAGCAGTGGGAATTGAACCCACTGTACTGTACTGTGCTGGTACTGTCACCATGTCTTCCAGAGAAATTGGAATAGTTGAGTTAAATGCCCTGGTTTGACTCAATGTTGCTTTTGGTTGGCCTGTGTTCTTATTTAAATATAGTGCATTTCTGGCTTGCGAACTGTATGAACAGTTCTCAGGAAAGGAACCCTGTCATAGCTGAGGGAGGATCTGTGCTTTCTTTGGCATGGAGGCAAATCATTGGCTTGGATGTGGAAGAGGAACTGTGATCTATTCCATGTCTCTCAATCTTTGAAATGTGTACATGCTACAAAATTACAAAACAGACCAGGGACAAATGCTCAGCGGAGCTGGGAGGAGATTGTGAGCTGGGTGGGCTGCTAAGATTGTTCACAAATCATTAAAACCAATTCCGAACTGAAGCATGTCAGAGCTGGGCCTCAACTCCAACAGCTGTGCAATATTTAAACAAGGGCACAAGGCCACGTGAGCACTGCTTTGCTTTACAAGCTAAGGACTGGCCTCTCAATAGCTGGAAAGGTAAGCATGCAGTCAACTCCATTAGTGTTTCCAGTTTGGCAAGGTCATGCACGTGTAGCTTCATCTTCATAATGATGTGACAGATTTCAGCAATGTCCTACGAACCCCGTTCATTGACAGCTGCAGCTCCACCGTTCACCTTCGGCTCATGAAGGATAAACGTTGTCAGCCCGGCGAACATAATGGTTAGGATTTTGTCTCCCTCTACAGTTCAGCAGGTTAATGCAATGTGCAATGGATTTTTGCCATCTGGTGATGCGAGAATGCAGTTGCTTATAGATTAGGGAGGGGTTACTGTTTCTGACTGGAAGGCATTGGCGGGGGAGTGGTGACAAGGAAGCGGGGAATACTGAGTACAGAAGGGAACAGGTTTGCTTCTGATGTCCAATGTCTCTCAGTGGCTTGAGCGAAGGGTAAAGCATTGCAGGTGAAAGACTGGACAATTAAGTGAGCGGGCAATCAAATCCCAACAAGAAGCCCACAATATTAGTGACACAAACCTTTTTATGCCATGGACCCCCCTACCGCTGAGGGCTCTGTGGACCGCAGGTTGGAAATAAATGTACAAAACCACTACCTCACGTCTTCAGAGTACAAGCCTGATTGCTGTCTGTTTCTATTTGCAGGTTCTTCTGAGTGGGGTTCCTCCACGTACTTCGGAGTTCCTCACAACCCCAAGGTGGTACGGGCCAATAGATTAACTGGCCAGTGTAAGTAGGTGAGCAGGAGATGAGGGGAATGTGGGGAGAAGGATGTGGGATTCAGGTAGAGTTAGCATAAGTGAGTGGTTGGAGGATGGTGCAGGCTCTGTGGGTCAAAGGGCATGTGATTCAATGACTCCATAACTAAGGCCTGGAGTGCAGAGTCCGTCAGAGCTTGTGAGTAGAGGGAAAACACCCAACAGGGGTGTGAGCAGTGCTAAATTTTAGGTCATAAGGCAGAGTAAACTGAATAGATGGCAATGAGTGTGCAAATAGGTTGCAGTGATCATAGAATGTAGAACAGCACATCACAGGAGCAGGTCCTTTTGCCCACAATGTTTGTGCCAACCATGATGCCATTTTATACTAATCCCGTCTGCCTGCAGTCCCTCCATTCCCTGCCTGAATGCCTCTTAATCATTGTTCGTCTGTTTCCACCACTCCCCCGAACACTGCATTCTTGATACTATCATTCTCTCCGTTAAAAAAAACTTGCCTCATAAATCCTCTTTAAACTTAGCCCTCTTCACCTTAATCCTATGCCATCTGATAGTTAAACATTCCCACCATGGGAAAATGGAAAATGTCTCAGTATCTATGTCTCTCGCTATTTCATAAATTTCCATCAGGTCACCCTGCAACCTCTGGTAATCCAGAAAAAAAACAATTCAAGTTTTTTCAGTATTTCCTAATTAGCAAATCTTCTCTAATCCAGGCAACATTCTTCGGCACTCACTCCAAATCCACCCCTCCCCATCACCCTTCCTGTAAATGCAGTGACCAGATTGAGCATACAACTGATCAGCATAGTTACCGGCCCTTTAACCCATGATGTTGTGCCAATCTAGTTAAACTAGTAATTAAGTGCTTAACTAAACTAATCCCTTTTGCCTACACCAAACCTATATCCCTCCATTCCCTCCACATTCATGGGGCTATCTCACAGCCTCTTAAAATGCTTCTGTCACATTTACCTCTGCTAGCACCCTTGGCAGCACATTCCAGGCTCTCAGCAGACTCTGTATAAAATAAACATGCCCTGCACATCTCCTTTGAACTTAACCCCTCTCATTTTAAACACATACAGATTAGACAATTCAATTAATACAATCCGGCTGTCTATGCCTCTCATAATTTTATGAACTTGTTTTAGATCTCCCCTCAGCCGCCACCATTCCAGAGAAAACAACCCTCATTTGTACAATCTCCAATTTTCCTGCAAGACGAGGCCATTCTGTCCATTGAATCAATGCTGACTCTCTGCTGAATTCCATCTGTATCCCTCCCCCCCCCCATTTCTCTGCAGCTTATTCTCCCTCAGCTGCCTGTCAGCTCCACCTACAGTTGACCAATTCGCCCATGAGTGTGTGTTTTGGGGATGTAGGAGGAAGGCAAAACACTTGGAGAAGTCCTCACAGGGAGAACGTCCGATAACACCAGAGGTCAGGGTCTAACTCAAGTCCCCAGAGTTGCAGCATGGACTGCTTTCTTGCTCACAGCACCCCTAAAATGAGTTAAATTTAGCAGAGTCGTGCAGATAATAGACTAAAATTAAAAGCTGGTGTGAGGCAATGGTTCAGCTACTAGAGCACTAATCAGCAAAAGACCTCCAAGGAGGACGAAAGTTCAGAACAAACATGAGCCTGTTTAAAAAGGTGGGGCCTCCCAATTCGATATTTCTGATGCAAGCATACATGGCAAGTTAAGGGGACAAGAGAGAAAGATACTGTGCGTTTGAAACCAAAAAATCAACAGAAGAGAAAGCCTGGAGTAATATAAAAGGTGCAGGAGAGAACTGGTAGCTGGAAATTCCTACAACTACACGACAAGAAAGGAAGGTGTTCCTTTTGGAGACCAAAAGAGCAGCATCAAGGTGGAGGCAAAAGATATGCATGAGTCGCATTCTGTTATTATCAACATCAGGAGTTCAAGAATGAGTGAGGAACGATCATTTATTTTACAGTTTAAACAAAGATACAGACAAAGTAACAAGGCAAGTGAAAGATGAGATTCAATATATAAGAAGATGGAGCCTTTGAAATATCGATCACCTTTATACTCAAGATAACAGAAATTCTTCAGATAGAAATAAACTAATTAATAGGCTACACAATTAAAACAATTATATCATGTGTATAGTGTGCTAATACCTAGGCAATTAAAACATGAAAATGTATACCACCTTCTACCAGTAAGGTTTGGATGAACCACCATTATGTGACAAATACATGCTTGTTAAATATATAAATTAAGTCAGTAAAAAAACTACGATTAAAGCTATGATTTTAGTCTTGCATTAATTCAATTAGTATCTTATAAAAAGCATAGAAAACATGCAAATCGAACACATGGTTATGAACACATACTGTGCTCTGCATCTGTCTTCATGAAAGCAGAGTACAGTATGTATTCGTGACTGGAGACTGACATGAAGAAAGAAGAATATGAAGCATTCAGTATTATAGACATCTTTAAAAATTGAGAAATCACCAGGCTTGGTTAAAATATACACTGGAATCTCAAAAGGATTGAAGGGAGGATGTAATGCTGTCCTTGCGTCAATTTTCTGTCCTCTGTTTACCAACATGGTGTCAGTGGATTGATGTGATATTGTAGTTAAAAAAGGAAGAAACAGTCAGATTGACATCAAGTATGAGCAATTTGTTGGAGATGATTCTGCAGGTCATTATATATCAGCAATTAGATGTCCTTAAACACTAGGTTCATTAAGGACAGTCCGGATGCATTTGTTAAGGGAATAAAATATCTGACTAAGAGTTTGCAGCTGCAGGTAGAAGACTTTAACTTAAAAATATATCTATCACTGTGGGTTTGCCCTGTGCCCCCCACTACTTTCCTCCTTCTCCTCCAACCAGACTTAACATCTCCACCTCAATCATAACCCAGATCTCCAGCAGTCACTTCTGACCTCCCTCAGGTGCCAAAGCTAGACCCTCAAAGTCTCAATCTTCCTCCAAAGTGGCCCAACTCCCTCTAATCCCAGGTCTCTGTGCACCATAATAGTTCCACACAACTTACAACCTGTGACCGTTTGAACTGTATTTGTTCTCAAAGTGCTTTTGCAGAACGAGCGGAGAAAAGATGTTGTGTGCATTAAACATGAGGTCTCCTCTTCCATGCACAGCTGGACTTGGTAACATTGAGCCTTTGCACAGAATGTATTGTTCTGGTTCATAGAACCTGACATTCCCAGCCTCGAATATGCTGGCATTACCTTTTGAGAGATTTAATCCGTGGATAGGAGACGTGGCTATCATGAGAACTATTGCAGTAATGGAAGGACTAATCTGATCATTGAAGATGGTTGTTTTACTGACTACAGATAGAAACTGAAAGAAATGTAACGGCTCAAGAAGATGCAGTGAGCAGTGGATAATAAATGATGGCCTTGCCTGTGGTGCCTAGGTCCTGAAAAGTGAAAATAATATGCCAAAAGTAAGTATGATCTTTGGTGTAGCACTGTGTACTGAACTGATCTGTATGAAAAGTGTACAAGACAAGCTTTTCACGGTATCCTTGTGCATATGACAATAATCAGTCAATTCCCATTCCGATGTCTGTGGACATCGAGATCAAAAGCAAAAGCTTTATGCAATGCTTATAAGAGAATATAGGAACAGAATTAGACCATTCAGCCCATCAAGTTGCTGCACCATTCGACCATGGCCGATTTATTAACCTTCTCAACTCCATTCTCCGGTCTTCTCCCCACAGCTTTCTAATCAAGAACCTAATAAATTCTGCTTGAATGATCTGGTGTCTACAGCCGTTGTTGGCAATAAATCCCACTGACTCACAACCATCTGGCTAAAGAACTTCATCCTCCTCGTTGTTCTAAAGAGATGTCCTTCTTTGAAGCAGTCCTAGACTCACCCACCATAGGAAACACCCTCTTCATATCCACGCTATTTAGGCCTTTCAATATTTGACAAGTTTCAGTGAGAGTCCCCCCTCATTCTTCTAAGCTCCAGTGAGTAAAAGCCCAGTGTCGTCAAATGTTCTTCATATGTTAACCCTTTCACTCCCGGAATCACTCTCATGAACCTCATCTGGACCCTCTCCAATACCAGCACATCTTTTTTTTAAAATAAGGGACACAAAACTGCTCACGATACTCAAAAGTGCTGTCAGACCAATGCCTTATGACACTTCAATATTACATCCTTGATTTTACATTCTAGTCCCTTCAGAATGAATGCTAGCATTGTATTTCCCTTCCTCATCACCAGCTCAACCTTTAAATTAGCCTTTAGGAAATCCTGCACAAGAGTCCCAAGTCCCCTTGCACTCTGATTTTTGAATTTTCTCTCCATTTAGAAAATAGTCTATACCTTTATTTTTTCTATCTAAGTACATTACCAGACACTAACCTATACTGTATTTCATCTGCCATTTCTTTGCCCATTCTCCTAATCTGTCTAAGCCCTTCTGCCAACTCCCTGCTTCCTCAATACTGCTTGCTCCTTTTCCTATCTTCATATCATCAACAAACTTGGCCACAAAACCATCAATTCCATAATCAAAATCATTGAGATATATATAACATGAAAAGAAGCAGTCCCAAGACCGACTATGGCAGAACACCACGAGGCACCAGCAGCCAATCAGAAAAGGCTCCCTTTATCCCTACATTTGCCTCCTGCCATTCAGCAAATCATCTATCCATGCTAGTATCTTTCCTTTAAATCCAAGGGTTCTTACCTTGTTCAGCAGTCTCATGAGCAGCACCTTGTCAAACGTCTTTTGAAAATCCAAATAAATAACACTCATTAACTCTCCTTTGTCTGTTCTGCCTGTTGTTTCCCCAAGGAATTCCAACAGATATACCAGGCAAGGCTTCCCCTTAAGGAAACCATGTTTCCTTATCTTATTCTTTGCCTCCAAGTACCCGAAACCTCATCCTTAGCAAGAGACTCCAACGACTTCCCAACCATTGAAGTCAGTTGAATTGACCGATAATATCTTTTCTTCTCCCTCCATCCCTAATGCTTTCACAATCTCTTCAGCTATATCTTTCAGAATCCTGGGGTGCATTCCATCTGATCCAGACGACTTATCTACTTTCAGATCTTTCAGCTTCCCAAGCACCTTCTCCTTAGTAATAGCAAAAACACTCATTTCTGACCCCTGACACTCCTGAATTTCTGGCATATTGCTAGAGTCTTCCACAGTGAAGATCGATGCAAAAGTTAATCTGACGTTTCTTTGTCCCTCATTAATACCTCTCCAGTGTCATTTCCCAGCAATCCGATATCCTCTCTTACCTCTCTTTTACTCGTTTTATTGTATATCTGAAAAAATGTTAGGCATCATATTTTATGTTGTTCACAAGCTTGCCTCCGGATTTCATCTTTTCACTTCTTATTGATTTTTTAGTTGCTTTCTGTTGGTTTTTGAAAGTTTCCCAATCCTCTAACTTCTCACTAATTTTTGCTATATTATATGCTCTCTCTTTTGGTTTTATGCTGTCTTTAACTTACCTTGCCAGCCATGAATGCATCATCATCACTTTAGAACACTTCCTCTTAGGAATGTATTTATTATGTGCCTTCCGAATTGCTCCCAGAAACTCCAGCCATTGCTGCTCTGCTGTCACCCCTGCTAGTGTCCCCTTCCAATCGATTTTGGCCAGTTCCCCTCTCATGCTTCTGTAATTCCCTTTACTCCACTGTAATCTTGATGCAGCTGACTTTAGCTTCTCCATCTCAATCTGCAGGGTGAATTCTGTTATATTAAGATCACTCACTCCTAAAGGTTCCTTTACCTTAGGCTCCCTAATCAAATCTGTTTATTTTTTACACAACACCCAGTCCAGAAATGCCTTTTCTCTAATGGGCTCAAGCACAACCTGTTCTAAAAAGCCATCTTGTAGACATTTTACACATTCCCTCTCTTGGGATGCAACATGAATATGGCTTTCCCAACCCATCGGCATATTGAAATCCCCCATGATTATCGCAACATTGCCCTCTTTACATGCCTTTTCTATCTCCCACTGTAATTTGTACCCCCGTGTTCTGGCTACTGTACAGGGAGGTCTGTATATAACAGGAGATATATAAAGATCTTATTACCCTTACAGTTTCTTAACTCTACCCTTAAGGATTCTACATATTCTGATCCTATGTCACCTCTTTCTAGGGATTTGATTTCATGTTTTACCAACACAGCCACCCCACCCCCGCCTAAATGCCCATCATTTCAATACAATTTATATTCTTGGATGTTAAGCTCCCAGTTATGATCTTCTTTCTTTCACGACTTAGTGATGCCCACATCATACCTGCCAATTTCTAACTGCACTACAAGATCATCTACCTTATTCTGTATACTGCATGTATTCAAATGCGACACATTCAGTCCTGTACTCATCACCCTTTTCGATTTAGCTCCCACGTTAGACTTCATCTCATGCCATCGACTGCAATTTTGCCCTATCATCTGCCTGTCCTTCCTCACAGTCTCACTACACACTGCATCTGCCTGTATACTAACTGTTCCATTCTCAGCCCTATCACTCTGGTTCCCATCCCCATGCCAAATTAATTTAAACCCTCCTTAAACCTGCCTGCAAGGATATTGCTCTCCCTCTAGTTCATGCTTAACCTGTACTTTTTGTAAGGATCATACTTTCTCCAGAAGAGATCCCAATGATCCAGAAATCTGAAACGCTGCCCCCTGCACCAATTCCTCAGCCATACATTCATCTGCCAGATAACCCTATTACCTTCACTGGTATGTGGCACAGTCAGCAATCCAGAAATTACTACCCTGGAGGTCCTGCTTTTCAACTTTCTACCTCCCTCTTATGTTCTCAAATAGAATGGCTGATTCTACAATTGCATAGAAATTAATTCAAAGTTGTCATAAAGTGGAAGTAACACTCTCAGTCCAGACCATTTTTAATGGCACCTGCCCTCCTTGTAAGGGGAGCTTCAATCCAAATTCATCAGTCTGCCTATATTCCCATTCCTTCACCCATCCTCTCAATCTCACCCTCAGTATTCACACAGATTCTATCTCAGCTAATGTTGGGGGTGAATTAGCTCCAATGGGTGACTGATGGGTGGCAAAGATGATGACCCAAAGAGCTTGTGCCTCACAGTAGGCTGAAGAGTCACTGTTTCAACCTGCTTAACCATGCTACGTAAATCAGTCCCTCAGCCACACACCAAGAACAATTACATTTTTTTAAAAAAATCTATGCTGGTAGCAGCAAATTTGAAAATAATGCTACGTTTCAAAAACGTTCAATATCTGACTGAACACTGGAAGCATCATTATGAAGCGACATCAACCAAGTCTTGAATTCGTGAAGGAGTAAATAATGTGGAAACAGAAACCCAGATGACCATAAGACTTGCAAAACAGAGCTACTACGTTATTATTGCTTTCCATGGGGACAGTGATGAAGGAGCTAGTCCAGCAAAGTGGCATCTGTCACCTGCTTTCTACATCAATGCATCCCTAATGAGAGCAATAAAAATGGATAAGCTGCAGCTGTGTGTTATTCAAGCACAGCAACATGTAGGCTGAAAGAAACTGATGCATAGTTCAGAGGAAGTCTCTCCAAATGATCTGTATGTATGAAGATAGTGATAGTTGGCCCGAAGGCATTGTGGCTGACAATGCTAAAATCAGTTTTAAAGCTCAGAGATGGCACTCAGCTTATGCCAGTGACATGCGATGGCAGTGCAGCCTTAATAGAATAACAGCGGCACGGCATTAAACTGGAACCCCCCCCCCCCCCCCCAATGAACACAACAGAAGGCAAGTCAGAAACTGGTTATCAATTGCCCGAGATGTGAACTTGGCCATGTTCAATAGTGGGAAGTGGGCAATAGCAAATTGCCCCAGAGTTATCCAACAGCCTATGTGGCCACCAGCTATCTGAGTGTTTCAGCAACAAACGTTGCATAGAGACATTTAGACATACAGCAGGGAAGCAAGTCCTTCAGCTCACTAAGTCAATGTAGACCATCAACCAACTCTTTACACTAATCCTATTTTGATTACGTATTTGATCCTCCCCATATTCCTATCAACATCTCACAGATGACACCTCTCACCTACACATTAGGGGCTAGTTACTGTGGCCAGCTGACCCACCAAGCCACGTGTCTTTGGGATGAGGGAAGAAACTGGAGCATCCAGAGGATTGTAGGGTGAATATGCAAAATCTACACAGGGAGAATTAAACCCATTTCTCTGGTGCTGTGAGGCAGTGGCTTATCACTGATGTCCCTATCATGGTCTCCTGAGTGCCATGAAGTGCATTGGCGTTGTTGGAATCCAAGTGCAGAGGAAAGACAGACTCCAATGTAGAGACAGCAACCAGAGTTTATTCATAACAATGCCAACAGAACATCAGTAGCTCAAGAAATAACACAAGGATCTCTAAATGATTAAAGACTCCTACTAAACAACAATTAACCAATTCAAGGTGCTCTAAAAGCCTCAGCGCACAAAGCTCTCTGACTCCCCACACAGGCCAGAAGAGCTCATTACACCTGAGACCATTTCTCAACTAATATCAACATTAATTGCTTAAGACTGCCGCTTATTTAATTCCTAAAGTAGATCAGTGAAACCTCACTTACTGCTAATCTATTAAACAGTA
Organism: Hypanus sabinus; assembly: GCF_030144855.1. NCBI lineage: Eukaryota > Metazoa > Chordata > Chondrichthyes > Myliobatiformes > Dasyatidae > Hypanus > Hypanus sabinus. Next base: position 126,603,917 of record NC_082715.1, on the reverse strand, counting down.
CAAAATTTCATCCCAGATCCTATTGAGGGCTTCTATAGCTTGGAAGTCACTTTTCTTGTAGTTTAGAGGGCTTTGCAAGTATCTTGCTCTAATGATTTGATTAAGGCTTTAGGCCCATTTTCAGAACAGCCTCCTGCTCCTCTTCTCAAGCACTTACTATGTTCACAGTGCCAACTCCCAGTCTTCAAACAAAGTTGAACTAATCATTGCCCCAACATCCCATGTATTTACAGAACCCCATGGGAAACTGTGGCTGCAAGAGTGGGTCAGGGGATTGGTATCCTCTGAAGAGCAACTCATTCCTTGATTTTCCACAATTTATCAGGTAAAAGGCAAGAGTATGACAGAATACTTTCTCAGTTTCCTGGATAGGCCATGTGCCCTGCGGGCTTGTGTAGTGAGCTATAGAGCGCTGGGCTCCAAGATTTCTAGAACACCTGTATCTGGTAATTGTTTTCTTAACTAGAGCTATTAAGTCCTTGTTCTTTATGTTTAGTCTTGTCAAGTTTCTTTGACAGGCAAGGGTTTTCTTTGTACTGTCATTATTTAAAGTGGACTCCTGACTAGCATTTGTTGCAGGGTCCTTGGTCCTTGTTCTGAGAATGATATGTCTCACAGCATCACCCAATTGAGCTGCCAATTTTCTGTTGGAATTCCAATGTATAAACCCGTGTTTCCATCTCTACATGGGAGTCTGTCATTCTACTGCTCCTGGGTTCAGTCATTGCCAGCGTACAGCATGACAGGATGAGTCCAGCGAAAACAATGCTTGGGCAGCTGAACCCCATTTGAGACAAAGCCGTCCAGTTGCTTGGTACTACATACACCCTTCATTCCTCTCATTACAATTGTACTTTGTACCATTTACAGAGCACATTGCAGCAATGTACCATGGCTTCTTGGTAGCCCTTTGGAAGCCCTAGTAGACTTCTAGCCCCTAGAAGGTCAAATCAAGAAAGTGAATGAGAATGCAAACACATTACAGATTTCCCTCCAGGTGTTACGCCATTCAAGCTATGAAGTGTTCTCTTATTATCATATATTTGTTATATGCTATGTCATATGACGTGGGCGATCACGCTCTTTCCATGACCATGATTGCTCTTGGCAAATTTTTCTACAGAAATAGTTTGCCATGGTACTTTTCTGGTCAGTGTCTTGTACAAGACAGGTAACCCCAGCCATTATCAATACTGTTCAGAGGTTGTCTGCCTGGCGTCACATAACCAGGACTTGTGATATGCACCAGCTGCTCGTACGACCAGCCACCACCTGCTCCCATGGCTTCATGTGACCCTGATTGACAATAGACAATAGACAGTAGGTGCAGGGGTAGGCCATTCGGCCCTTCTAGCTAGCACCGCCATTCATTGTGATCATGGCTGATCATACACAATCAGTACCCTGTTCCTGGCCTCTCCCCATATCCCTTGACCCCGCTATCTACAAGAACTCTATCTAACTCTCTCTTGAATGCATCCAGAGACTTGGCCTCCACTGCCTTCTGGGGCAGAGCATTCCACATATCCACCACTCTCTGGGTGAAAAAGTTTTTCCGCATCTCTGTTCTAAATGGCCTACCCCTTATTCTTAAACTGTGGCCTCTAGTTCTGGACTCACCCATCAGCGGGATCATGCTTCCTGCCTCCAGTGTGTCCAATCCCTTAATAATCTTATATGTTTCAATCAGATCCCCTCTCATCCTTCTAAATTCCAGTGTATACAAGCCCAGTCACTCCAATCTTTCAACATATGACAGTCCCGCCATTCTGGGAATTAACCTTGTGAACCTACGCTGCACTCCCTCAATAGCAAGAATGTCCTTCCTCAAATTTGGAGACCAAAACTGCACACAATACTCCAGGTGGGGTCTCACCAGGGCCCTGTACAGCTGCAGAAGGACCTCTTTACTCCTATACTCAATTCCTCTTGTTATAAAAGTCAGCATGCCATTAGCTTTCTTCACTGCCTGCTGTACCTGCATGCTTGCTTTCATTGGCTGATGTACAAGAACACCTAGATCTCGTTGTACTTCCCCTTTTCCTAACTTGACTCCATTTAGATAGTAATCTGCCTTCCTGTTCTTGCCACCAAAGTGGATAACCTCACATTTATCCACATTAAACTGCACCTGCCATACATTTGCCCACTCACCCAACCTGTCCAAGTCACCCTGCATTCTCATAACATCCTCCTGACATTTCACACTGCCACCCAGCTTTGTGTCATCAGCAAATTTTCTAATGTTACTTTTAATCCCTTCATCTAAATCATTAATGTATATTGTAAACAGCTGCGGTCCCAGCACCGAACCTTGCGGCACCCCACTGGTCACAGCCTGCCATTCCGAAAGGGATCCGTTAATCACTACTCTTTGTTTCCTGTCAGCCAGCCAATTTTCAATCCATGTCTGTACTCTGCCCCCAATACCATGTGCCCTAATTTTGCCCACTAATCTCCTATGATTGGTGGTGGGGGGGGGGTGCTAATCAGGTGCTGCATCTTCCCCAAGGGTGACCTGCAGGCTAGTGGAGGAAAGAAACACCTTACACCTTCTCCGGTAGCAGCGTACTTCCACCCCACCACCCATTCCTATCACTGGGACAAGTTACCGAAATTTCCATCCCACAAGAATCAATGCAGTATCTTCACCTTAAAGACTGCAGCAGGTCAGCATCATATTCTCCAACACAAGTATACTAACAACGTTTAAGAGGTACCTGGACAGGTAAATGAATGGGAAAGGTTTGGAGGGATATGGGCCAGATGTAGGCAAGTGTTCCTAGCATAGATGGGAATCTTGGTCAGCAGGGACCAGTTGGGCTAAAGGATCTGTTTCCTTCCCATATGCCTGCCTGGTTCTGTGGCAAGGGTGGTGGACAATGGCTGCTGTCCAACCCAGGGATTATATTAAAAAGGAAAAAATTCAGTAACTTCATAGCATTAGTCCCAGTCCTGGTTACATGCTGAGTAATTAAACCGTCCATGTTGGACATTTTCTGGGCAGTTGAGAAGCATTTTTAGGTGGTAGAGGAAAGTAAATGCACCGGTTTCCTCAACTTTGACCTTTCGCTTCTATTCCCCACTCTGATCTTTCAATTCATCTCACCTGCCATTACTTCACACGGGCCCCCTTCCTCTTTCCCTTTCTCCTCTGGTCCACTCTCCTCTCGGATCAGATTATTTTTCAGCCCTTGACTTTTTCCACCCACCTGGCTTCACCCATCACCTCTTTCCCCTCTCCCCACCTTTTTATTCAGGCGTCTTCTCCCTTCCTTCTCAGTCCTGAAGAAGGGTTTTGGCCTGAAACATATCAACTGTTTACTTTTTCCATAGATGCTGTTTGACCTGCTGTGTTCCTCCAGCATTTTGTACATGTGTCACTTTGCATAAAGAAAATGATGTATTCAAAAATGTTGTAAGGACATGTACGTGCAGCCTATGCAGTTTTGGTTGCTGAGAGAAACCATTACAGAGCTTGCCTTGTTGCCAAGGACTTACTGAGGGAACACTTTCATTTCAATGACAAAGCCAGTAATTAAGGATATTGCACAGCAACTTTCCAGTGTGTAAATCTTCCATGCCAAGTTAGGAAATTCGCAAATAGATCCTGATGGGGAACGCAATAAACTAATTAACTTTAATACCACATTTGGATAATTGAGATTCAGAAAGAACTCATCTGGAATCTGAGAAAAGCATTAAAAATCTGCAGATGAAAAGACCGGAAAAAAAATCGCGGAATGATTGCACCAAAGCAGGTCATTCAGCTGACCAAACCTGTGCATTCCTACAGGGGAGCAAGCAAGCCTATTCAACCATCCCACCCTCATTCTTCGGTCCTGCAAATTCTTTCCACTCTGACACTTCAGTCAGCTCTCCATTGAATGCTAAAACTGAATCTATGTGACTATGGTTGTGCATTCCAAATCTTACCCACACACTGAGTAAAAATATTTTACTACATGCCATTTGTGGTTGCACTGTCAATCTATTCTCAGTGTCCTCTGGTACTTGACCTTTCCACCAATAGCAAATATTTTCCTCCATCAGGTTATCTGCATGCTTCATTTTAATAACCTCTATCAGATCCCCACGCAAACTTTTATTTTCCCAAGGAGAATGACCTCAGCTCCTCTTGTCTATCTAGATAATTAGAGTCAAACATTCTGAAATAATTTTAGTCAAGCTCTCCGGCACCTTCTCAGGAGCTTGACACCCTTCCTGGCCTCGACAGGTGGACGTAATACTCCAGTTGTGACTGAACCAGTGCTGAATTATCACTTGCTTTTTCTGGTTCTGTACTCTGTGCCCCTGCTTACAGAGCCAAGCACTTTATGTGCTTTATTTAACCACTGTCTCAACTCCTTTGCCACTTTTAACAGATTATGTTCATATAGTCCCTGATGCCTCTGTTCTAAAAAATCTAATCTTCAGCTTTTTTTTCTCCAGACCTGCCGAAGGGTTTTTGCCCAAAACATTGACTGTGCTCTTTTCCATAGATGCAGCCTGGCCTGCTGAGTTCCTCCAGCACTTTGTGTGCGTTGCCTCTGTTGCTCCACTTTTAGGATTGTGTTCTCTGGGTTACATTGGCTCTTTCCACTCATCCACTCAGAATGCAACATTTCAAATCCCTCAGCATTGCATTTCAGTTGCTATCTATTCCCACATTCTGACACCTTGTCCATATCTCCTTGAAATGCTTTACTATCTGCCTCAAGTCATTAAATCTCCGAGTCTTGCTTCGGGTGCAAATTTGGAAAAGTGTGTCCAGTGCAGCCAAGCCCAAATCATTTGCTTATGTAAAGAAGGGTTCCTTCATTGTGACCCTAGGCAAATATACTTCCAGGCAGGGAAACAATCTTTTACTTAACATACTGTCTCATCGTACCAACATAATATTCTATTCATATTGATAAACTGCTTTTTAATCCATAGACTTCAACTTTGATGACAAGCCTATCACGTATCACTTTACCAAGAGTCCATATTTCCCTCCTCAACTCTTTCATGAGAAAAGCTATACAATATTATTTCGCTATTACTTGCCTTTAAGAAACCCATATAGGCTTCATTAATCAGTCCATATTTATCAAAGTGACTGCAAACTCAATCTGTGTTTACCCCCTCTATGCCTTTTGCCACCACCCGGGTTAATCCAATTGGTCCGTAGCAACTAGTTTTAAAAGAGTGCAGCATTCCTAGTTTTCAATTCTTTGGGCACCACTTCTGAACCAATAAATGTTTGGAGATTATGATCAGGATTTTGTAATTTCCTCCCTTATTCCCTCAGATCCAAAGATGCAGATTATCTCATCTAAGCTCAGTGATTTAGGTTCACTTGTACCTCCCCTTTATCAATTCTACCCAAGCCAGAGTCTTTCTCATTGATGTAAAATGCTTATCAGGTATTTCAGCCTCAATTGTCAAAAAATTGAGCAAATTAAAAAATCAAGACATAAAACAAGCACACTTGCTCCAAGTAACTGTGAACACAAAGCAAGAAGTTGATTTGGCTGAAATTATAATAAAATCATTGTGCTTTCGGAGCAAGGATGAAAAGAGAGAAATAATAGTCAAGTTATTTTAGCAGCGTTATCATTTCACAGTGAGGTTTCACCTTCCTCTTTCAGGATGATCACTGGTGGAAACGTGCGTCATTGAAATTGTGGAGGGCGATCTGACATGACTGATTACATTTATTCTGCCCTTTCATGTTCCACCCTCCCCCCTCCCCCCACCCACTGCCCACCTCGCTACGCTGTATTTTACTGGGACTCAGAGAGGCAGAAACGAGAGATAGTGTATCAGTAATATATGAAGGAAAGGAATTAGCCATAAGAATCTTCAGTACCCTGCACTGTTGAGAAGGGAGCTGATAAGAAGTGACAGGCAATGTAGAGCAGTGTTGAGGACTGCAAATGAGCTTATCCAATTAGTTCATATATTGCTTTCCTAGCAAACAAAACAAAAAGATAAGTGTAGGTAGTTGGTGCATCTGTTACTCTGACCTGTCACAGAAAAAGGGCTCACATCTTCCTACATTGTGCATTTGTTTGTTGTTGAGTAAAATCATCTGCTTTGAAGAAGTACTCTGCTGTGCAGGGTGAATACGTTCGGGGAATAACACGTGTAATGAATCCAGATATTATATGCATCTTCATCCATGTCAAAGTGCACTGGAGCCTAATACGCCAACAGGGAAGCAGTTACTACTTCCATGTACTAACCTGAGGAGATAATGGATGTAGAAAGGGTTCAGCTGGAAAAAAAAATCATAGCGGCTAAGGAGGTGATTTATGTGCAGTGATCAGAGTTGGTTAGATCTTGGTCATGCAGGATGCAGAGGGAGGAATGAAACTCCGCGGTTCATCAGTGAATTATAATGGGATGAGGCAAGTTATAGATCAAGAAGACACTGAAGGGTTTCTCACATATTCAGAAAATATTCTTGCCCTGAAAAAGGGTCTTGGCTCGAAACGTTGACTGTTTATTCCTCTACATAGATGCTGCCTGGCATGCTGGGTTCCTCCATCTTTTTGTGACACACAGAGTATTAAACATCAAACTGCAGAGTCCTTGAAACAATCCAGGATTATTCTGTTCAGTTCAGTTTAGCACTGTATCATTCAGTGACTGCAGGCTGCAGAACCAGTCCACTCCAGATCCCCGATCATAATACCAATAAAAGAAGATGTAACCAGAAACCAGAATCATATATAACATGACATGCAGAGTCCTCTAAAAACAAGTCCAGTGTACAAACCATGCCAATCATCCCTTGCCCGAGACCATGACTCCTATACCTTCCTCCAGCGGCAGTGAGTGAAAGGGGGCAGGGAGACCAATCAAGCACAGCAGGACGCCGCTGAACGCCCACTCGCCTTCTGCTCTCATCTTCATTGATTTCAGTCTTGCTCAATGCTTTAATCAGTGAGTAATGGAACTAATCGTGGGTTCGCACTCCACCACGCCTAATTTCCTCGGAGGTAGCAAAAGATCACTTGGCAGGCTCAAAAGCACATGATCAAAATGTAGATTACAGGCTCCAATCACACACAGATTAGTAGTGGAAGTGTATTTTAAAGAAGGAAAAGAAGAAGTGCTTTTGTGAACTGTCTGTAGGACATTGCCGCTAGTTGCACTGTCCGCTGGCACCGTCTTACTGCAAAGTAAGCAAGGCCAGTGGATTCTTAGCAAGAGAAGAGAAATCCTGGCATTCTCTGTTGAGTACCTGGAAGTTACATAAATTAGTTGTGTAGTGCCCCATCAAACGACAACACTGCAAGTTCACTTAGAAAGTTTTTGAAGCCCTCCATTGGTCAGGGTCAACCATGGACGTTGCATATCTATGTGATACACAAGCCAAGGCAGTACAATATGGAGAGGAAGCTGTTGCAACTTAGAAAGTTTACGTCTCAAGTATATGTGGGAAGAAGAAAACACAATGAGTAATTAGGATGTAGTAACAAGTCATAATGCTTATGAAGGAGGGAATTTGTGCAGCTAGAAATAGTATATTAGGATTCACAGTGCACTTAAGTTATAGGATGTTTAAAAGTGTTTAAAAGTCTCTCTGGTTGTAATCCAATGGGGTTTGCTATTACCTGTTTCCATGACACATCTGAATTGTCATACAACTAAAAATCTGCATGTAAACATTGTACAGAAATACCACAATCAGAATGGTGTTCTTATAATGCATTCTGAAAAATAACTTCAGTTTTTCCCTTGGAAAGCATTTATGTAAAATGAAATAAAAATCTAAATAGAAATATACTCTTCAGATCTGCATTAGTTTTCTTTATCAACATGTCTTTCATGTCTTAACTTGAACGCAACATACTTATTTTACAGAATGGGCAATTGTACACTTGGGGTCCATTTGTATCAGGACAGCATACCCCAAAGTACACATTCCTTAATGTTCGGACATTACTTTGAGACGGGCTGTCAGTGGTGATACTACTAAATGTGCGAACTCACACACTGAAGATCTCTCCTTTTGTTCTGAAAGGAGAGAAACAGAAAAATGGCAGAGGGAAGCAGGGATAATGAAAGGGTGAAGGCACTGCAGGAACTGGCATTTGTGGGCCTGTGACTGTCAGTGGAAAGGTGGTGTTCGGTGAGCTTAGTGCAACCTGCATCAAGAACCAGATGGGGCCAAGTATTGGGACTGTGTCTCTCCCTGCCCCAGTATTCTGGGAGGGAGCTAAACAGCATCTGCCACCCCAACTTCCATTCTCAACCATCAGTGCAGTATGACGCCCCACTCACTCCCAGATCCCTGCTGAAGAATGACAAAAAGGAGTAGGTGCCCTGGCCCTCAAGCCTGTTCCTTTGGTCGTCAAGATCGTGGCAAATCTCCGACCTCAGTTCCATTTTCCTGTACTATCCCTCTGTTCTTTAAGATACAGAAATCTACCGATTTCTATTTTAGACAGAATCAGTTACTGAGCCTGCATAGGTCCTCCAGGTAGGAAATTCCAAACACTTTGAGTGAATAAAATTCTCCTCATTTCACTCCTAAATGACCTACCTCATTTTCCTACCCCTCATATCCAGTCACCGACAAAGGACAGCAGCTTAGTCTCCACAGGACCCACAGCCCAGTGCCATTGTTAGCATAAGCTTTGGGGCATGGAACATGTCATTTCAACTGCTCTGCCCATCAAAACGAATACGCCTACTGACTTTTCCAAATTAACAATAAAATGTCCTTATTTTCTGAAACTCAGCTGTAAGGTTCAGAGGTTTCTGTAATTCAGGCACAGCCTGAAGAATCAGCAAACCACCACTATACTGTCTCAATGAGGTCACACTTGGGTTGGAGGAGCAACACCTTATATTTTGTCTGGGTAGCCTCCAACCTGATAGCATGAATGTCGATTTCTTGAACTCCCGGTAATGCCCCCCTCTCCTTCACTATTCCCCATTCCTGGTTCTTTCTCTCACCTCCTCTCTTTACCTGCCCATCACCTCCCTCCGATGCTGCTCCCCCTTTCCTTTCTTCCATGTCCTTCTGCCCTCTCCTTTCAGATTCCCCTTCTCCAGCTCTGTATCTTTCATCAAATCTTTACCCCTCTCCCCCTCCCAGTTTCACCAATCACCTTGTGGTTCTTCCTCCCCTTCCCCCACTTTCTTACTCTCACTCCTCGTTTTCTTTTCCAGTCCTGCCGAAGGGTCTCAGCCCAAAATGCTGACTCTACTCTTGCCTGGCCTGCCGAGTTCCTCCAGCATTTTGTGGGTGTTGCCTGGATTTCCAGCAGCTGCAGATTTTCTCTTGCTTGTGATTGGACTATTCTGAACTCAGCTCTCTGTCCTTGTAAGGGTTTGAATGCAACCTAGGAGAACATTTTCACACGTTATTATAGCAGAATTTATCTTGAGAGTGTTTAAGTGCTGAGACTTTTGTGATTCCCCCATCCCCCACAAAAGGGACCACATGTGTAGTGTTTGGCCATGAGAGACAAAAGACTGATCGGAGACCTGTTCTGACTTTAAGCTTGCAATCTTTAAACACCAGGAAATGAGTTTGGCTTTCACTACAACAATGGAGTAGTCTGGGTATTAAATGGCTATTGACGATTGGCTGTTCATTACTTAGAGCACCTGTCAGAGGAGCCAAACAAGGTTGCAGAGTAATACTTGTACCATCTGCCAGGATCATTCAGCAGGAAATCTCACAGGATATCTATAAATTGCAAGTATGGCCACTTCATTAACAGTCTCACAAAACCTTCAAAAATAGGCCTTCAATCACAAGTACTTTAGATTTTCCACACAATTTCCAATTATCCTGCAGAGGCCTCCTGAGTGAACACAATCTCAAACCTTTACAGAAACTGATTCGGGTGTGTGTGTGTGTGTGTGTGTGTGTGTGTGTGTGAGAGAGTGTGTGTGTGTGTGTGTGTGTGTGCGCCTGTGTGAGTGCGTGTGTGAGAGTGTGTGTGTGTGTGCGCCTGTGTGTGTGCGTGTGTGAGTGTGTGTGCGCCTGTGTGAGTGCGTGTGTGAGAGAGTGTGTGTGTGTGTGTGTGTGTGAGAGAGTGTGTGTGTGTGTGTGTGTGTGTGTGTGTGTGTGAGAGAGTGTGTGTGTGTGTGTGTGTGTGTGTGTGTGTGTGTGTGAGAGAGAGTGTGTGTGTGTGTGTGTGTGTGTGTGTGTGTGTGTGTGTGTGTGTGTGCGCCTGTGTGAGTGCGTGTGTGAGAGTGTGTGTGTGTGTGTGCGCCTGTGTGTGTGCGTGTGTGAGTGTGTGTGTGCGCCTGTGTGAGTGCGTGTGTGAGAGAGTGTGTGTGTGTGTGTGTGTGTGTGTGTGTGTGTGTGTGTGTGTGTGTGTGTGTGTGCTGAATTCTTGCTGCCACTGTTGTCACAGAGTTTCCCTTGGCAATGGTGTCTGATGAATATGCTGTCAACCCTAGACTTGAGTTACTGGGTACGAATGCAGCAACAGGAATGTGTGAGGAGGCTGGCTGTCGGACATGCTATACATTGACCTCTTGGAATTTCTGCAGCTTTGCCAATTCTCCACAACCCAATGTGTTCATGTTTGCTTTTGATGGAAAGGAAGTTTTCTCAGGCAGTCTAACCAATGTTAGCACTCACACAATCCCTTTCCTCCACTTATTTCCCTGTAATCCTTTCACTTTCACACTCCGATTAACACCTTCTGATTCTCTTTAACGGCTACCAGCATTAGAGTCAATTTACAGTAGCTAATTACTTTATAAACCAAGTTGATTCTATTGTTATTTGCGTAAGTACGGTGAGGTACAGGTGCAATGAAAAGCTTGTTTACAGCAGCATGTCATAAATTATACGAGGCAGTGAAGAAAAAAAACTGCAAAGCGAGACCTTAATATAAAAATGCAATTAGAAGTCCATGGTAGTGGACTCTTATCTAAATGGGAAGAAGGTTCAAACATCAGAGGTGTAGAGGGACTCAGGAGTCCTCGTTCAAGACTCCCTGAAGGTTAATTTACAGGTTGAGTCTGTGGTGAAGAAGGCAAATGCAATGTTGGTATTTACTTCAAAGGGAATAGAATATAAAAGGAAGGAGATTAAACTGAGGAAATAACAAACTGGATAGATTAAGAAAACCTTGGAGATATAGTGTGTTTGAATTTCCAGAAGGTATGTTAGAAGGTGCCATCACAAGGTAAAAGCAAGTGGGTGTTAACAGGGTGGGTGACGACCTTCAATTTTACCAAAGAAAAAAAATGGCTGGAGTCTTTAGTGTAAGGGTATTTATCCAGTGCATCAAAAAATCAAACTTTCAAAAATTTGTGAAAAATTGCCAATATTTACAAAAAGGTATCTACAAGATAAAAGCTCTGTCCAATGTAAACACCTGGCAGCCACTGTCTCTCTCTATCTCTGAGGATGATAACCTCCTTTTTATTCAGCACTAGGACATACCACCTTTAATTACCAACAAGGTTAACCTAAAACTACACATGAATTAGAATATGATGCATCCCACAATGCAATTACAATCATATTACAAAATAAACAGAAGTATCTACATTAAATACAGTATATAAATAACATGTACGTGTTTACATATCCTCATTACTAGCGAAATGGAATATTCCACTGTGTAAGGCGGGAAAGGCACGATGAAGCCAAATCAAGTGCATCAGTTTGGTTTTGGACCCAGCAGACGCTGTAGAACTGTCAAGAAACGACAGCGTGAAACAGCAGAGTGCCCCACACAATCGCACACTTACAGTTACGTACAAATAACGAATGAAATTAAACTAAACTTTGGTGTCTGACTCCGACCATTTGCAGCAATGCGCTGGGAAGACAGCGGGGTAATTATGAGCAATGCACCCAAAATGCTGGTGGAACACAGCAGGCCAGGCAGCATCTATAAGGAGAAGCGCTGTCGACGTTTCGGGCTGAGACCCTTCGTCAGGACTCAGGGTAATTATGAGAGTATACCGGGGAAGACATTGAAGTGCATACAATCACCACAATGACAGCAGAATGACAAGAGAATGTTTGTGCGTGCTTGTGTGTGTGAATGCGCACGTGGAAGGAGTGTCTTTAGCTAGTGCTCTCCATCACAGTGGGATTACGGGCAATATATTGGCAGCAGTTTGCATATACTGTAGATCCAAGAGGACCACAACCTTCTTGTTGGGTTTGGGGGCTTGTATGCCTCAATGACCCAGAGAGCTATGCTGTCCAGAGTCAGGGCTTTTGGTCGGGTCACCCATGCCAGACAGGTGGAAGGGCAGAGGCCAGACTAAGGGTGGTCCACCCATCCTCCAGATTGAGTGGTTCAGCTCAAGGCTTACAATCCCCATTGGTAAAACAAAAGTGTTACAGAAACAGCAATGAAAAATCCTTCTGCATCTGAGTACGACGGCATTCCCGAGTCTCCATCGGGGGCTTGTGTGACTGACAGTGGTGAAAATTGAGAGGAAACATGATGAAGGAAGCAGTGAACACTGCCAGAGATGGAGAATCAGAATCAGGTTTATTGTCACTGGCATGTGAGGTGAAATTTGTTAACTTAGCAGCAGCAGTTCAATGCAATACATAATCTAGCAGAGAAAAATAGTAATAGATAAAATTAAAAAATAATAATAATAAATAAAATAAGAATAATAGATAAACAAGCAGACCAATTATGTATATTGAATAGATTTTTTAAAATGTACAAAAAACAGAAATACTGTCTATTAAAAAAAGTGAGGTAGTGTCCAAAGATTCAATGTCCATTTAGGAATACGGTGGCAGAGGGAAAGAAGCTGTTCCTGAATCGCCGAGTGTGTGCCTTCAGGCTTCTGTACCTCCTACCTGATGGTAACAGTGGGAAAAGGGCAGGCCCTGGGTGCTGGAGGTCCTTAATAATGGACGCTGCCTTTCTGAGACACTGCTCCTTGAAGATGTCCTGGGTACTTTGTAGGCTAGTGCCCAAGATGGAGCTGACTAGATTTACAACCCTCTGCAGCTTCTTTCGGTCCTGTGCAGTAGCCCCTCCATACCAGACAGTGGTGCAGCCCGTCAGAATGCTCTCCACAGTACAACTGTAGAAGTTTTTGAGTGTATTTGTTGACATGCCAAATCTCTTCAAACTCTTAATAAAGTAAAGCCGCTGTCTTGCCTTCTGTATAACTGCATTGATACGTTGGGACCAGGCTAGGTCCTCAGAGATCTTGACATACAGGAACTTGAAGCTGCTCACTCTCTCCATCTTCATTGCTACCCTAAACATCAGAGTGTAATGTGCAGTAAGTAAGTATTTGCATCAAATATTGATCACTGCTGTCCAGCTTTTGCTGGATTTGAGGCCTACATTTATTTTTTTGAACATCCTTTTCCTGAGGCGGTTAAAGATGCTGTTGATGCTTAGTGAGCAATAGGGTGTCTGCTTTTGCTGTCATTGACGTTAGCAACATTTATTCCATGCACAGCAGTCTATCCGAATATCATCTATAGCACATTGCTTGCTGCATGTCAAATGCCACAGTGATGCTTGATCTAGAGAAACCAGTTCTTCCTTTAAAGGCAGGACGTGTAAGGTTGAGAAGGTTCCGGCCAATCAGAAGTGATTGCACAGATTCCTTTGCTATCACCAAGTGTTTCATTCCCCTCTGCCCTTCACACACTGACATCAGACTTCCAAAGCAGATACTTTATTCCCAGCATGGCCAGTGGGGGAAATTTTACTTTGAGCAAAGGAAAAGTAACTAGGATGTTTTTAAAGTTGCGCTGAAGTGAAACAGCAACCCCCGTGGATTCTCAGGAACCTCTGGCCCATGAGCATAAGAAGCAGAGAAAGAATGTTTGAGGTGGTGTCGAGAAACTTGTGGCCATGCACTGGGTGCACTCAGGGAGCCCTGTCTGGGTGTCAGGAGGAACACAGCACCCCGCCAAATACCCTCCCAAGTGGTCCATCAGCCTCTTGCTGCCCCATATGCTGAACAGTCTCCAGTTCTTCCTGCATCATCTCATTTGCACACAACTGGCCACGCTCAATCTCACGGAGAATGTCCCTGAGTGTAGCTCATTCTGGTATTGTTTGCTCTATGTATACAGGTAAAGGAAGAAGGATCTCAGCCCAAAACATCAGCTGTTTGTCCATTTCCATGGACGCTGCCAAACCTGAAGATTTCCTCCAGTCTGTTTGTCTAGTATGTGTATTGTACTTTTAATTTAGTGCCATCTCCAGTGGGATCCCACCACCAAGCACATCTTTCCTTCCTCCCCCGCTTTCTGCATTTCGTAGGGATCACTCCCTACACGACTCCCTTGTCCATTCTTCCCTCCCCACCGATCTCCCTCCTGGCACTTGTCCTTGCAAGCAGAACGAGTGCTACACCTCTTCCCTCAACTACCATACACAGCCCCAAACAGTCCTTCCAAGTGAGGCGACACTTCATCTGCAAGTCTTTTGGGGTCACATACTGTGTCTGGTGCTCCTGGTGTGGCCTCCTGTATATCAGTGAGACCCGATGTAGATTGGGAGACTACTTCACCAAGCTCCTACGCTCCATCCACCAGAAGAAGCGGGATCTCCCAATGGACACCCATTTTAATTCCACTTCCCATTCCCATTCTGATATGTCAATCCATGGCCTCCTCTACTGTCATGATAAAACCACACTCGAGTTGGAGGAACAGCACCTTATATTCCGTCTGGTTAGCCTCCAACCTGATGGCGTGAACACCTATTTCTCAAACATCCAGTTATGCCTGCCCCCCCACCCCCAGTTCACCATTCCCCATCCTCTTTTCCCTCTCTTACCTTATCTTCTTCCCTCCCTCTGGTGCTCCTCCCTTCTTTTTTTTCTGCCATGGCCTTCTGTCCTCTCCTATCAGATTCCTCCTTCTCCAGCCCTGTATCTCTTTCAGCAACTTCCTAGCTCTTTACTTCACCTCTCCCTTCAGGTTTCACCTATCACCTCGTGTTTCTCTCTCCCCTCCCCCACCTTTCAAATCTCCTCCTCATCTCTTTTTTTCCCTCTAGTCCTGCTGAAGGGTCTTGACCCCAGACATTGACTGTACTCTTTTCCATTGATGCTGCCTGGCATGCTGAGTTCCTCCAGCATTTTGTGAGTGTTGCTTTGATTGAGTGTTCCCCACTGCTGGACAAGAAAGTTGGAATGGCAGGTTCTTCCAAAAAAAAAGATCCCTGCTACACTGGCAGTGATGTCAGGATTCGTGACTTTTGTGAAACTCCAGTTCTGAATGCTGCTGGCTTAATTTCATTTTTTGCACTATTTGTTTTCTCTCTCTCTCTCTCTCTCTCTCTCTCTCTCTCCCTCCTCCTCCTCCTCCTCCCCCCCTCCCTCCCTCCCTCCCTCTTTCTGCACATTGGGTGCTTGTCAGTCTTTTTTTTGTTTTGTTTTGTGGCTGACTGTGAGGTGAGGGATCTCAATGTAGACATACTTTGATGATAAATGTACTTTGAACTGGATAGATAAGGAGGGGAAGGGTAGTTTGCCTGAAATTGTTGCATTCAATGTCCTCATAATCAAAACAGTTATTAGAGATACAGTATGCCAAGCAACATCACTCAGGCACAATGAGAGGAAGAAAATCCCAGAGCTTAGGCCCCTGGCAGCTGAAGACTCTGCAATTAAATTTGATTAATTCCTTTAGAGATTTTAAGCTCAGTTAATAGAGTAAAAATAGCTTTCAGCTCTCTTTTGTCAATTTGATAACTTTGTGCCCTTTAGAGAGGGAACTTTCCTCTCTCTCATCCCATTTGGCTCACGAGTTCAGATTCAGAGCAATCTGGATGATTCCTCACTTCCAGTACAACAGCAACTGTCAACAAGGCTCAAGGGTTCATTTATTATCAAAGAATGCACGCAATATACAACTCTTCTCCAGACAGCCACGAAACAAAGAAAAACCACGGCCACGATGACAGCAATTGTCACAATCACCTTCGCAAATAGGAAAGGGCGTGAGATGGAAACCTTTCCATGAGAAAAATAGAATCTGTATTTCTGGTTAATTTCCTGGAGTTCCTGGAATAAATTCCATGCCTTAGCTACTTTGCTAAAGCCACTGAAGTTATTCCAATCAGGTTTACTCTAGTGGGTACCTGCCCCTGTTTCCCTCCTCTATGCTTCCCCCAGCTCTGCTTTTTTAGAACATAGGGCAGTACAGCCCATGAGTTGGCCCTTCAGCCCATGAGGTTATGCCGAGCTAATGAAGCTAATTATGCCTAATTACACTAATCCTAGTACAAAAATAACATTAAATTGATGGGAACAATTATGTACGGGTGAATGGTACAGTGGCAATATAGACTTTTAGAAAAAAATGAAATGTTCTGTCATTTTCCATGATGTCAAAGGCACCTAAATATAGTCAATCAGGCATTGCCAACTGGACACCATCGTGAAGAGCAGTTTGAGCAGAAAATCTCTGAGCACATAGCACAAACTTTCCCAGACCTGCACGGAACTCTTCACACTGACAATCAGACTGGGATTAGGTTTTTTTGGTCACATGTATACCAAGATACAGTGAAAAGCTTGCCTTGCATATTGATCATACAGATCAAATCATGCGATGAAGTAGAACAAGGTAAAAGTCTTAAGTGCATGTAAAGAAAATCTGTAAAGATGCTTTCAAAAATAGTGAAACAAAAAGTTTCTAAATATCAAAAAAATTGCTATGATGCTGAGATAAGTCCAAGGAGGTGCCGGGACACATCATCAGTGATATAACTTCGGGTCATCGGGTGTTTTGGGTCTTTCAACATCAGACACTCTCACCCAGGTGACCCAGGCAGGGTTGATCAGGCCCCGGCCTGTGTCCCAGCAGCATTGGTCCACGGGTCACACCTCTTGATCCACAGCCATCTGGAGGCTTGCTCTGCAGCCTCTGTGACGGTCCTGATGGCTCCTTTCTTTGCAGCCCCCGTAATGCCAAGGAGAGAATAGGTTCTGCAGAGCCAGCAGCCAGCAAAACCTCTACAGCCCAGCTGTAAAGACCCGTATTGTGCCTTTCACCCCTGTCTCTGGCACTGCACTACCAGCTCCTAGTGCCTGCCTTTCTTAAGCTCAAATCCAGTCTTCCCAAGGCACTGTCAGCAAGAGCAGTAAAAAGCAAAATTAAATCGATATTTGATGTGACCACCTTTAAAACTGGATCACTATCATGCAGTTTTATAAGAAAATCAGCTGGTAGGTTGTTCCAAGATTGTTGGAGAACTTGCCACAGTTCTTCTGCAGACTTTGGCTGTCTGGCTTGCTTCTGTCTCTCCAAGTAATCCCAGATGTTCAGATCAGGGTTTTATGGAGACCATACCATCTGAAACCGTATTAAAAACCTAGGGGGTCAAGGACTTTTGCACAGTTCTGTATATCAAGATCAATGCAAAATAAAGTATCGAAGTTGCAGGAAAAGTGCCAGGAAGGTAAACAATAAAGTTCAAGACCATAACGAGGTAGATAGTGAGATCAAGAGGCCATCCTATCGTACAAGGCGTCTGATAACAGCAGGATAGAAGCTGCCCTCAAGCATGGTGACGTGTACTTTCGGACTTTTATCCAGTGGAGACATTGGAAGTGAGATTATGCTGGCTGTTCGGCCGGGGCAGTGGGATCCATAGAGGGGAGGCTGGTTCCTGTAAAGCACTGAGCTATGCTGACAGCTGTCTGCACTTTCTTGTGGCCATGGTGCATTGATAAAAACTGGTTTGGATCGATGGGGACACAACAAATTTCTGGAGGAAGCAGATGCATTGGTGAGCTTTCTCAGCCATAGTATCCAGGTGATTGGACCAGGACAGGGTACTGGCGGTAATCACTCCTAAGAACTGGGAAGATATTGCAGAACACAAGTGGATAAAGAGCCAAACATTTATAACCGTTAAGTGTTTCTTCAACAGGGACACTTTATAGAAGCTTGTTTTTCTTAGCAGAGAGGCAGCTATGGGAGCAAATATCTTTACAATGTTTGTAAGATATTTGGACAAGTACTGTGCATGGGCAAGAAAGGTTTAGAGCAGAGGTTCCCAACCTTTTTTATGCCATGGACCCAAGGGAACCCTAGGCCCCAGTTTGGAAAGCCTTGGTTTAGAGAGATATGAGCCAAACACAGGCAAGTAGAATTCACACAGATAGACATTGTGGTTGGCATGGAAACCGGCCCATTGGCCTAACTCATCTTTGCTGTACGACTGTGACCTTAAGAACTATAAACTTTATTTTATGTAGAGATTCAGCAAGTAAACAGGCCCTTCTGGCACAAGATGCAAACACTGCCCAAATGACCTAACAACCCATATCTTTGGACTGTGGGAGGAAACCAGAGCACCTGGAGGACCCACATGGTCACGGGGAGACCATACAAACTCCTTACAGACAGCAGCAGAAATGAAACCAGGTTGAAAGCACTGTAATCGTGTTATGTTAATTGTTACCGTACCCCACCACCTATGCTGGAAACATTCAGCAGGTCAGGGTGCATCTGCAGGAAGAGAAAGGGCTAACGCTTTAAGATGAAGGTGTTTTTATTTTAGAATTTCAGCATTGTGGTTTACTTTATTTTCACTTGCCTCCCCCAGATGGCCACTTTTCCACCTTCTTGCTGGCTATGAGTGGTGGATCGGGGTCATCCCGAGCAACAAAGCTGCAAACATAGTGACAGAATAAAAACCACTCCAGGATTTATCACATCCTGATAGGTACAAATACAGGGGAAGGAAAATGTACATTTTTATATGGGGGATTTCAGCTGGGGAAACATTTCTTATAGGGATAATTCTAAGTTGGTACACTAAAATGGCGATGGGGTCTCTACTAAAGGGGGTGAAAGATGCTCCTTCCCTCCACTAGCCTGCAGGTTACCCTTGGGCAAGGCGTAGCACCTGCATAGCCACTCAAACAGGGTCACGTGAGGCAACGGGAGCAGGTCATATCAGCAGCTGGTGCATATCACAAGTCCTGATTAAGCCAGGCAATCTCTGAAGAGTTTTGATAATGGCTAGGTCACCCTTCTTGTAAAGACACTGCAAAGACGAAGGCAATGGCAAACCACTTTTGTAGAAAAACTTTCCAAGAGCAATCACAGTCACCATGATTGCCTGTCATACAACACGGCACATAATGATGATGCACCAAAATAAAATGCAGTTAGGGAATATAATAAACGTGGAGTCGGAGGAGGTGGCGGAAGTACTTAATGAAACTTTGTTTCAGTATTCACCAGGGACCAGGACCTTGGCAGCTGTGGGGATGAAACACTTGAGCAGAAAGACATTAAGAAAGAGGATGTGCTGAAGCTTTTGTAAAGAATTAAGTTAGATAAGGTGCTGGGACAGGACGAGTTATACCCCAGGCTACCATGGGAATCGAGGGAGGAGACTGATGAGCCTCTGGCAATGATCTTTACATCATCAATAGGGACAGCAAATGTACCGGAGGACGGGAGGGTTGCAAATGTTCCCTTGTTCAAGAAAGGGAGTAGAGATAACCCAGGAAATTATTGACAAGTGAGTTTTATTTCAATGGTTGGCATGTTGATGGAGAAGATCCTGAGAGGCAGGATTTATGAACATTTAGAGAGGCATAATCTGATTAGGGATAGTCAGCATGGCTTCATCAAGGGCAAGTCATGCCATACGAGCCTGATTGAATTTTTTGAGGATGTAACAAAACACATTGATGAAGGTAGAGCAATGGATGTAGTGTATGTGGATTTCAGTAAGGCATTTGATAAGGCTCCCTGTGTAAGGCTTATTCAAAAAGTAAGGAGGCATGGGATCTAAGAAGACCTTGCTTTGTGGATTCAGAATTGGTTCGCCCACAGAAGGTAAAGGGTGGTTGTAGATGGTTCATATTCTGCATGGAGGATGGTGACCAGTGGTGTTCCACAGGGATCTTTTCTGCAACTCCTCCTCTTTGTAATTTTTATAAGTGAGCTGGATGAAGAAATAGAAATGTGGGTTGGTAAGTTTACTGTTGATACACAGGTTGGGGGTGTTGTGGATAGTATGGAGGGTTGTCAGAAGTTCCATTGGGATATTGATAGGATGCAGAACTGGGCTGAGAAGTGGCAGATGGAGTTCAACCCAGGTAAGTGTGAAGTGGTTCATTTTGGTAGGTCCAATTTGAAGGCTGAATATAGTATTAAAGGCAAGACTCTTGGTAGTGTGGAGTATCAGAGAGATCTTGTGGTCCCTGTCCACAGGACACACAAAGCTGCTGTGCAGATTGGCAGCTTTGTTAAGAAGGTGTATGCTGTGTATGGCCTTCATTGTCCATGGGATTGAGTTCAACAGTCATGAGGCAATGTTACAGCTAAGTCAGACCCCACTTGGAGTGCTGTGTTCAGTTCTGGTTATCTCACTACAGGAAGGATGTGGATACGATAGAGAGAGTGCAGAGAAGATTTACAAGGAAGTTGCCTGGATTGGAGAGCCTACCTTATGAGAATAGTTTGAGTGAACTTGGCCTTTTCTCCTTGGAGTGACGGAGGATGAGAGGTGACCTGATAGAGGTGTATAAGATGATGAGAGGCATTGATCGTGTGGATTGTCAGAGGCTTTTTTCCCAGGGCTGAAATGGCTAACATGAGGGGGCACAGTTTTAAGGTCCTTGGAAGTACCACTCCCCCCATCCCTGAACAATAAATTCATCTTTCTGAAGCTGGTGGTGAGTAATGGTCTGGAACTATCCCAGTCCTGAAATGTGTTGCCCTGTGCAGAAGCTGAGTCTTATACTGGGACCTGATGTACTGTCCAATAGGGAGAGGTTGGGGATGCTACAACTTTGCTCCTTCGAGTGCAGGAGATTGAGGTTCAATGTCATTGATGTTCAAAGATACAAAGGCTCACAGGACATTTATTATCGAGGTACAACTCTGAGAGTCATCCTCCAAAAGGCAGCCACAAAACAAAGAAATGCCATAGAGCCCATAGAAGAAAATTTAAAATACCTAATATGAGAAAAAAGAGCAAATCGTGCAAACGGCAAAAAGCAAGCGAACTACACATAGAACGTCAAACATCAAACCAGGAGTCCAGGAGCATTCAGTTTGGTTCAATTCAGCATAATGCCACTAGCCCACTGCAGGCTGCAGGCCCATTCTCCGCCGAAGCATCTCAGTCTGCACGATCAAACTGCTCAGAAACAGCAAAAGGAAAGAGTAACCAAAATCCAGGAATACACACAACATGAGGTACATAACACCACAAAGGGCACAGTTAGGGTGGAAGCATTCAATCAATTTTCCAGGGTTGTGGAATCAAGAACTAGAGGACCTTGATTTAAGGTGAGAGAAGAGAGATTTAATAGGAACCTGAGGGGCAATTTTTTTTTTTTACACAGAGGGCGGTCAGTATGTGGAATGAGCTGACAGAGGAAGTGGTTGAGCCAGGTACAGGCACACTATTTAAAAGACACTTGGAAAGTGCATGCATAGGCAGGTTTAGAAGGATATGGGGCAAATATGGGAACTAGTATTGATGGTCATCGTTTTGACCAGTTGGGCCAAAGGGCCTGTGTCCACACTGTATAACTTTATGAATCTGTGATCACATAATGCCATCACTGGGGCAACTAGCCTCGTCAATTCCAGAATGTCCAAAGAAGTCAATGAATATATTGTAAATGTTTAAAAACTAAGAAAGTCACTGAAATTGAAAAATAACTTCACAAAATTTAACTAAATTCAGTTAGTTCAAACATTTGCAAAATAGACTGCAACATTGCCAACACGTACTCTCGTCCCTTGTAGCCGTTACTCTCCACTGAGATAAATAATTGGCTGTACTTGTACACTGGTATAGTGAGCGTAAACCCCAGCACCAATGCTAGTGCTTTATAGGGATAATTATAATAGGCGGCAGGACAGTGCTGTGGTTAGCATGATGCTTTACCATACCAGAGAATGGGTTCAGTTCCCCCCACCGTCTGTAATGAGCTTGTACGTTCTCCCTGTGACCATGCAGGTTTCCTCCAGATGCTCCTGTTTCCTCCCACAGTCCAAAGACATACTGGTTGGTAGGTTAATTGATCATTGTAAATTGTCCTGTGATCAGGCGAGGGTTAAATCAGGAGGTTGCTGGGCAGCACAGCTCAGAGAGCCAGAATGGCCTATTCTACGGTTTATCTGAATACATGAAAAAAAATACTTCAGAATATTAGTAACGTCCATCTAGTTGGCATTATGGTTTTCTAATATGTTAAGCTGAACTGCTGTCAGTAGATCTGGCAAAAAAAAACACACCAGGTATACTACAAGCATTCCAATTTAAAGTGCTAGAAAACCATAATGTCACTGGATAGACTATACTGATTTTCAGAAGCTGTCAGTAATATCTCCAAATCCGACACTTTATTGCTCCTTTAATTCCTAACTTTCCTGAAATGCCTGCAAAAAATGCTATGGACCTATTTCTTTCCATGAATCCACTAGGTAAAGACTTAATAACAATCATCTGAGATAAACTAGCAGCCTTACGACAGGCCCCCATGGATAAAATCAAAATGGCCTGGGAGCAGGATTTAAATATCTCCTTATCTGAGGAGAGCTGGGATTCAGTTCTCAAATCGGTTAACTCAACCTCTCTTTGTGCTCGCCACTGCCTTTTACAGTTTAAGATTGTTCATAGAGCCCATTTGTCTAAATCTAAACTATCTCGATTCTACCCTAGCGTTAGTCTGCTCTGTGATAAATGCAAGAGGGGCATGGCCTCTCTCATCCATATGTACTGGTTCTGTCCTAGCTTGGAGAAATTCTGGAAAGATGTCTTCACTACGTTATCGTGTATTCTGAATCAGCACCTAGAACCAAACCCCTTAATTGCTCTGTTTGGTTTTTGGGGCGAGACAGATTTATGTCTGGGTCCGACCAAATGCCGAATATTATCCTTTGCCTCTCTCCTGGCTAGACGCTTGATCCACCTCAGATGGAGAGTTGTTGCCCCGCCCACTCATGCTCAATGGCTTAACGACATCATGGCCTGTTTGGACCTCGAAAAAATTCATTATTCAGTTCTCATTTCGGATCTAAAGTTCCATAAGGTCTGGGGACCTTTTATCGAGTACTTTCATAACCTTCCTCTTGACTAGGGTTTTTTTTTCTCTTCGGTCCCTTGCTTTCAGCTCCTTTTTTTTTCTGGCAGAAGGCATTATTACCCTCTGTGGCTGAGTGTATTCACAGTCTGGGAGTTTGGCTGTCCTGACTTATACTCTCTACATTGTGTTGTGGTTGGTCTGGAGTTGCTGTTGTTTTTTTCTTGTGTTGTGGGGCTTGGGGACAGGTGCTTTTTTTTGCTAAATTCTCTTCCTTTGTAGCATATTGTTATTGTATGCTTAATTTTGCACTGTTTTAATGTTCCTCATTGGGATTTGGGGTTCTTAATTTGTAAAATGTTTTGAAAAACTAATAAAAATTTTTTTTTAAAAAAAGAAGCTGTCAGTAGAGCAGAGGTCTAGGGCTCTCTGTTCCTCTTGATCAGGTATCGATTAATTGCCCAACACAGGATGTTTGATGGGCCAACCGACCTAATCCAATACCTGCTGATTACAATCCGTGAACAGATGCGCAAAAAAATATATGAACACAATGATTCAGAATGTGGTCAGTACAGGAGGACAAAGAGGAAGGAAAGGTTCTGGGGGAAGAAGAGCAGAGATCTGAACTTGCTAGCACACAGATGTGGCGAAAGATTAGGCCACTGGGCCACTTGAGCCTGGTCTCCTGTTTAATAAGGTCACAGCTGCTCTGTTTATTGGTCTTATCTTTGCTTTTCCCTGTAATACTTGGTTCCCTTACAGTCCAAAAAACCTGACTTTCTGCCCCAAGTACACTTCATGACATGGCCTTCACAACTCTGCTGGATTGGAGCAGTCTATAGATTCAGATAAGAGAAAATTAACTTACCGGTTAATTTAACCTTCCAGTAAGATAGCAGCACAATTGGACACAGCAGCTTCTCTGGGGCCACCCAAAGGTATTAGTGACCCTGCTGGACATTAAGAACATAAAGTACTACAGGTCTACCCCATCAGAGAGTTGCTCATTGGTGTAGACACTGGTAGAGCTAGATTTGGTGCAGACCGTGACACTGCTTGCAACAGGGAGGCATCGGTACACAAAGGATGTGTGCAGTTTAACAGCAAATGACCACCTTAGTTGTTTTTCTCATGATTGGAAGACCCTTTTGGACATTGGTAATGTGAAATGTTGCAAATGTAACTCATTCGTTTATCAGTGAATAGTGGTGCAGACAGCAGGGAGCTACATGGCATCAGTTGTAATGAAGACAAGGCCTTAAGCCGCGGTGTCGCCTGTATGCAGCCGCCCAGAGGGAGGTGTCAGAGTTGGGTGCTCCAACAGAATGCTTGAGGCCTGTGATGCGGCCTCCATGCTGGAATCGGTGCTGGCCCCCAGTGTTCGCTCAGCAAAAGCCAAGCTGTTTTGTGTTCAACTGCAGACTGCTGCAACATTCATGACTTCGGGGACTTGGGCTATATTTTTTGTGTGTGACTGTTTTTTGCTGCTCGCTTACATGTGCTATATGCGCCTTGCACTGTGTATGACTGTTGATAATGTGCTTTGCACCTGGGCCTTGGAATAACACTGTTTCATTTGGTTATATTCATGGGTATTCATGTATGATTGAATGACAATTAAACAATACTTGAAAATACCTATTTTTCTTTCTTGGAGATTATTCAAACCATTGAGCCTATGCTGGTGTCAGAACGTTCCCAACAATGCCAATCCTTGACTTTTTTTCCTTGTGACCTAATCTCTCTCACTATCTGTACACTACTCTGCGACTCTAAGACTGCTGTTGCATGCTTTCATTCTTCTGTATCTTCTGCCCGTGGGAAGGTTGGAGAAGAGCAAGTGTCTGGGGTGAAAGGGGTCTTCAACTACACCGGCTGCTCTTGGAGGCTGCTTTCTCAATGGGCAGAGCAAAATTCATCACTGTATCTACTCCCCCCCCAGAATTTTATATGCTTCAGTAAGACTTCTCTTATTCTTCTAAACTCCAAAGTGCACATCCTGGATCAAATTGATGATGTATCTCTACACAGCCCCCACAAACCAGGTACATTCTTGCAATAAGTTGCTCAAATAAATATACAATACTCCAGGTGTAGTCTCACCACACCTCCTCCAGGCAATGATTGTAACTCTTCATTTATGGCACTTTAAAAAAAAAATCAAAGATGCAGCATAATTCACTGGGTAATTATCTCAAAAATAAAATTTCACCTTCAGTATTCTTGCCTCTTGAATGTCCATGCTGGTCTACTGGAGATGAAGAATTACCCTGTGGGTTTTGTGAATGAATTACAGCATTATTATACAACATTACCCCTGGCTCATTCTGCATTTTATGCAAAATGAAGGCAGATTTAATGACGTATATGTCCTCGTTTCAATGGCAATGCATGTCACCAAATATACACACAAAACGCAACTGATGAGGATCATAGTGTTTCCACACCCATCGAAATGCCTCTGTGCTTTCAATGCCGGTTGTTAAACCGCAACCAACTACAAACCCATAGATACAGTATGAAAAGCAGTATTCACTGTAAGAAATCAAACTGAACGAACATGCAGTTATAAAAAAAAACACTGATAGTGATTTGTTTTTTGACAGGCAAAATACTGAAATCTTATCATTCTGGTAAGAAGAGTCTGGGACAATTATATGTTACTGAAGGAGGCAATTGAATTTTACATTTCACAACCAGTTCAATTGGGTGTTGCAAATTCTGGCATAGTATTCTGAGCAGCTCAGACTGGCTCTTTCATCCGTTCTTACTGATATGAGAAAATCATTCTTTTCAGAGATGCCTTTAAATGATGAAATTAACAACATTGAGACTTTTTTTGCATAGTGTGGCCCAGTTGTACACATTTCTCACAGTTCAATTCCATAAAATATGTCTTCTGTGGAAAGGCTGAATAAACTAGGGCTTTCTACTTTGGAGAGAAGGAGGATGAAAGGTGACTTGACGGAAGTGTGTAAGATGGAGTGGACAGCCAGAGACTTTGTCTGCCAGTCAGAGGGCATCCTTTTAAGGTGAGTGGAGGAAGGATTCAGGGAGATGTCAGAGGTAGGTTTTTTGGACAGAGAGTGGTTAAGTGCCTGGCTATGGGTGGTAGCTGAGACTTGGGGACACTTAATAGACTCTTAGATAGGCATGTGGATGAAAGAAAAATGGAAAGTTGTGAGTTATGTCGGAGGGCTGGGTTAAATTGACCATGGAGTAGGTTTATATAAGTCAACACTACATTGTAGGTTGGAGGGGTGGTACTGTTCTATGTTAAGGCAGGAGAATGGGGTTGAGAGGGAATAACAAATCAGCCATAATCGAATGGTGGACAGGCCAAATGGCCTCATTCTGCTCCTGTGTCTTATGGTTTTACGGTCCGGGAAGCTCACCTTTGTGCTCTGGCCTCCTCTGTGCCAGCAGGCTTTAGGAAACTGGAAACTGAAATACCTTTAACCTTCCGGCTGCAAACCTGACGTGGGAAAGGACTGACCTCTTGCCGGTCAATCAGGAGAGCAGTGGTTCAAAGGGAGTAGCTCACCCAAAGGATCTGATAAACCAGCCAGTCAGGAGCTTTCCTTTATCTCATAATAGGGGTTTGATGTAGGCTCATTAATATCGCTTTATTGTCTGTACGTTTATCTGATGTACACCATAGAGTCTCACAGTCATGGTCATGTCAGTCTCCAGAGTATATGTCTCAATTGGCCTCCCGCTCTGAGCCAGTAGCCAGCTCTCTTCAGACAGCAGAGTTTATTGATACAGCTGTTCTTTTCATTTCAAAGTTGATTACTGTGTGTATTACATTGGAAAGATTGGTTCTCATTTGAAATACATCTTCCACCATATGTTTTCTGACAATGCTTGTTTCTCCTTCACAGTGGTCGGATTCCTATGATGTGCCAGCTATGACTGGCCTAAGGGCGGAGAAGTTTGATATGTCTTGTCGGCTCAGTATTTTGTGGAATGCCTCTGCATGCAATGGTGAGACCTGAGGCAGAGTGGGATGTGTGTCTCTATCCTTCAGTATGTTTCATATTTCTTCACTGAACTGCAGAACTGTACTGACATGCTCTCGACAGCAAGCAAGCAGTTCTCAATAGAGCTTCCAGACCACCATTAGCATGACGAAGCACAATGTGTCAGGTTAGTGGCCTTTCATTGACTTGAGTCATAATGCTGTTTCTCTTCTCCACAGATGCTGCCTGATTTGCTGAGTATTTCAGGTGTTTTCTATGTTACTTCACAAAACGCCTGCTAAACTATATCTTTCCTTTTAGGACCACATACACTGGGCCTTTCTGAAAGAACGAGAGTCGAGTTACTGTCCAAATGCCTTTTATGCAGTCAGGGGATTTAATAGTGAGCTCAAAGCATGAACAGTCCAACAGGCTACCGTCTACACGGAGCAAAAACAAAAAAATGTTCAAGCTTGGGGCAATTGTAATGAAGAACTGAAGCACACATCGAGAATCCTGTTCAGTCAAATTTGACTAGAGACCAAACTACTTTGCTCTGTTGCAGGAGAGAGGAGGGAGGGTGACCTGAGTGGTGAGATGATCATACTGAAATGTGTTTATATACAGAAAATGTTAAATTTATTTCAAAAGAATCTATTTATGCAGACATCTTATTTACATATTTAACTGCAGTGTTTAAGGAAAGAACTGTCAGGCTGGAACAGGCAGGTACCTCCGAGTCTCCACCCAGCTCACAGGTTTCCAACTCATCACCTGCAGCCTACTTAAACCCAGCTCTCATCTACTGTCCTTTGTCCACCCATCAAACCAGCCAGCAGCTCATAACCTTCAGTTACCTTGTTGCCTTGTCAAGTTAAGTATCTATTCTCTCTTGTGGCCCCTGTTATTTTGCAGTTTAGAGTTAAAGTTATTGCTCACTGCTAAATCGTCTCCACTGCTCTGTGTTTGAGTCAAGCCTCCTTTACACTTCCTGACAGCAGGAGTGAACTGGCAATTGACCCAGCAGCGTTTGATTGCCTAAAAGAACTCATCTGGTGACATGAGCCCATGATCCAGGACCACACTCCGTCTGTTTGCCACTCTCAACTAGCTCCCTATCTCAAAAGAGCAACACCTCAACAGTCAACCTCCTTCCTCGGAGCCCCAGACTCCGGTGCCTGAATGCTTCCATAGACCCCCAACCCAGTGCCACAACTTCCTGTCCTAGTGTGGCTTAGTCTTCAAGCTGCAGTCAACTCTATGCTATGGATCAAGCCAAGATTGCCTTCATCGTTTCTCTATTGACTGGGTGAGATTTAACATGGGCTACCTACTGCTAACTGGGACAATAAAACCCCCATTTGCAACCAATATGAAGTCTTTATAGCCGAGATGCACTGGGTTTCCAACCATCTGGGAATGAAAAGAGACAGCAGATTGGATACTTTGCCCGTGTCAAAATTCACGCTCAATGTTATTCAGGACCCTTGCGGCAGAGTGCAGCCAGAATGCAAAAGCACTTCCAACCCATTACCATCACGACCTCTCATCGCACTTGAGAATCAAGGTGTCTACCTGGAGGATGCCCACCAACCTCAATCTGACCCTCTGCATTGACATGTGTATGAGGGAATGACCCTTCAGATTGTCAGCCAGAACCCCAGTTCCATTCCCAGGCCCATTTCCAGCAGCAGGATCCTCTGAACCCATCAACACCCCCGAACCCATGCACTTAGGGAGAGTTCCCTTACACCCACCCCCCCCCCCCCACCTCCACAAGAGTGTGAGCGTCAGTGGGGAATGAACTTGTGTATTTGCTGTGGAGCCACCGATCACCCACCCATCAAATTCCCACTGCGTCTGGGAAAACAGTACCGCCAGGTAGTGAGGAGCTGCCCTGGCACCTCGTTCCTGCACCATAGCCCAACTCTCTCACTCTGTCCTCCTCCACATTCTGATGGTTCTATGAAAATAGGAGGCGCTGGTGGATTCTGGCGCAGCAGACAACTTTCTGAGGTGGAGCTAAGATGGAGATTGACCCACAGCTCATCATCCCTTCCTCCCAGAACCTTGCCCCAATCATCTGGGACCTCAAGAACCAGATCCACCAGATCTACAGCACGAGCCTGCTCTAGGCAACACACACAACAACTGCATGTACATGCTGGTGGCTGTGCACTCTGGAGCACTCTATTAGGCCCACTCCTCACCCCTCTCCGGCCATCCACCACAGATCCGGGACTTTCTGTGATGCTGGTTTTCATGACCCCACATGATCAGCTTGATGCTGCCGGTCCTCAATATGCCCAGTCCAGTTCCTCCAACCGCCAGCCTTTTGGGCTCCTGCAGCCCCTGGCCTCACATCACCTTGGATTTCATCATGGGTTTGTCACTTTCTGATGAAGCCACAGTGGGCCTGACAGTGGTGGACTGACTCTCCAAGATGACTCACTTCTTTGCTCTCCCCAAACTTCCACCAGCCGCTGAGATGGTGGACCTGGTTCTCCAAAATGCAGTTCGCCTCCACGGCTTCCCTCAGGATATTGTGTCAGACCGGGGCTTACGGTCTGTCTCCTGTTTCTGGCAAGCCTTCTGCTCCCTCCTCTGTACCTCTGTGAATTTGTCCTCTGGTTATCATCCACAGACCAACGGTCAATCAGAAAGAGCCAGGTAGCATGTGGAGAAGTTTCTGCAATGCTTTGCCACCTCTAATCCTTCCTCAGGGAAGAAGTATAATCTCTGGGCTGAATGGTACCACATTCTACACACCCCCTCTGCCACAGGTGTTATAATAATAATAATCATCATCATCATCATAATATCTTCATTTATAGAGCACTTTTCATACAGATGATGCTTTTCAAGAATACTGCAAATAAGAAAATAAAATGAAATAAAATAAACATGAAATTAAAAGACAAAGAGATGTTAGTTTGAAACAATGATAAATAAAAAGGTTTTGAACTGCTGTTTAGAACTATCAATTGGGACTGCATCCCTTGTAGTTTTAGATATTGAATGCCACAGTTTAGGAGAATAGTTCAAAGAAGCTGACTTGCCAATGTTCTTTTGAGGGTGATTGTTTAAATTTAAGAGAGCGGCAGACAAAAACCTGAGAGCTCGAGCAGGATTATAAAATGAAAATTATTCTGTGACGTGCTCTGGTTCCAGACCATTAAGAGCTTTTAAAGCAAGTAAGAGAACTTTAAAATGTCACCCTTTGAAGTGCTTCATGGCTATCGGTCCCCACTGTGCCCCACAGAGGAGCCAACGGTGGAGGTCCCGTCCACTAGGGCCCTGGTTCGCCAATATCCGAATGCTTGGAAGACAGCATGGAAGGTCATTTTAGCTGCCAGCCGCACCTACTGTCATTAACACCCAACCTGACTACTCCAGGCTTGGGATTCATGTGTACCTGTCTACCCAAGATCTGTCCTCGCTCACCAGCTCCTGCAAGATCTCACCCCATTTCTTTGTTCCCTGTATGATTAACCATTGCATCAACTCAGTCACTTGCTGTTTCCAGCTGCCACGGTCGCTCAGGATCACACTTATCTTCCCTGTGTCCTGTCTTGAGTCTGGTGTCCATTGGCCACTCCAACCCACCCTGAGCCTGTAGCTCTGGAATGAAGGATGGTGAAAAGTGGTCCAGTTTACATAGTTCACCAGTTGAAGGATTTGTGTCATCATGGATGGGGTGTGTAGTACCTGGTCAAACGGGGAGGGTACGGCCCAGAGGAGATGCATTGGGTGGCATCCGGTTTCACCTTGGAACCATCGTTCATAGAGGAGTTCCACTGGTCCTGGGCCATTGGGTGCCCACCGTAAGGGAGAGGGGGGTCCTGTCAGGCCTGTAAAATGGCCACCTCCATGATCTCCACCCCGCTAACAAATTCACCTGCCACTCACTTCCAACTCATCACCTGCAGCCTATTTAAACCCAGCTCTCATCGACAGTCCGTTGTTCACCCATTGAACCAGCCAGCCACAATCAGTTGCTCGTAGCCTTCAGTTACCTTGTCAAATTAAGTATCTATTCTTTCTTATTTTGTGGCCTCTTGTGGGCTGTTATTTTTCGCAGTTTATTACTAAAATTATTGCTCATTGCCATATTATCTCCATTGCTCTGCTTTTGGGTCAAGCCTCCTCTACAATTCCTGACAAGAACTGATTACTTATTTTCTAGAAAATCGGAGGCCTCTGTCGGTCAGAGTTGACCATGGATATTGCATCCTAGCTGTTTAAATAGACAAGCCTGGGCTATAGGATGTGGAGAGAAAGCTCCCCCTTTCCACACAACTGATGAGCCCAAAGGAACGGCAGAGACTGATACAGTTTGATACCAGCAGCATCACAGGAGTTGCCAGATAGCACTGAACTTGAAGTAAGACCGCCACAGGCAATTCAGCTCCAGATCTTTCCCTTGGGGTTTACTCCCGAAGCGTTCCCCATGAGTGGGTATAGCCGCAAGGCAGTGGAGGTATGAGATCAGAGTTTTCCTTCTCCTAGATGAGCTGCCAACCACAGTTGAAGAGCCCCATTTGCCCAAAAATAATTTAAACAAATGTCTATTATTGTATTTGTAGATTAATTCTTACTGATTATTTCTGAACTCCTTCATTATCTCCCTCCTCTGTTTCCAAACAAGAATTCTAATTCCATCCACTGGGACAACATAACCTCATAGAGATTACAAAGCAGGATATAAATTGAATAGTTCATCACCATAAATCTCCGAGCTATATAAATGGTAATTTCCGTGTCATACTTTTACTTGGATGGGTCATGCTTCTTATTCACAAAACTGCAAATGTTCACTACTTAACATGTAGGTTGGATATCTGCCTGTAAGGAGCAAATGAAAATTAAAGCTATCAGGCTGGAAATTGGAAAGTCTACACGTTAAAATAAACAGATAATAATATCTTCCAATAAAAGAGTAAAGGAAGCCTCCAGAAACATTTTGAATGCTTTTGAAAATTATATCAGCTGCTTTCTTTTCTTCTCAATTACAGATTTCCATGAGAGATAAGAGTTAAAACACAGTAAAGAAATTCAAATGGCTTATTTTGTATTACTTTATTGATGTACCTTCATGAACACTCCTGACAGGGATCCTGCCTTTTCTGTAAAGCAAGGTTATAATTTTCTGCCACTACCTTCAGCTGCAAAATAAAATAAAAAAATGTCGTGTCAGAAATAAATAGCCGAGAGGATCAGGCAGCAGCTGTAGAGGGAAAAGCAGAGTCAATGTTTCAGGGTGAGA
Source organism: Hypanus sabinus (assembly GCF_030144855.1). Taxonomy (NCBI): domain Eukaryota; kingdom Metazoa; phylum Chordata; class Chondrichthyes; order Myliobatiformes; family Dasyatidae; genus Hypanus; species Hypanus sabinus. Next base: position 126,571,694 of record NC_082715.1, on the reverse strand, counting down.
TCTGCACCGGGCTTGTCCTGTTTCAGAATCCTGACCTGAAATGTCAACTAATCTCTTCACTTCTCAGACGCTATTTGATCTGCAGAGTTCCACCAGCAGTTTATATTTTGCTCCAGATTCCAGTACATGCAGTCATTCTTGTGTCTGCACATAACAAATGGAGTTCTCATCTGGTTAATGTGAGAGCGCGCACACAATGAAGCCAAATCACTACATCCATCAATCTAATTCCTCCAGGTAATTATACACTACACCTATCATGTCTGCCTTCAGGCATTAGTGCTAATAATTAATTCACTTCATTAAATGACTTCCAAACAAGGATAGTATGGATGTTCAAACATTTTCCGAGTGAAGGTTTGAAGGCAAGTATTTTCCCAATTATCCTTTATTATATGTGACAGAAGGGAGTCAACAGAGACAATTGTAACCAGATATCAAATCACAACACTGAAAGCAGAATATTAAACAACTTAATTACGCTAAATTAAGATTGACCATTTTTTTTAAATACTGAGAGCTAAAGAAACAACTCTCATTGACAGAGTACTTTGCAAAAGTCTTTGGCACACGTAGATAGCTAGGGTGCTTAAGATTTTTTCACAGTACTGTAGGAATTTTATGTATTGCAGTGTACTGCTGCCACAAAAAAACAGGTTTCATGACATGTATGAATGATGATGAACCTGATTGTGATATGGGTTTCTATTGTGGACTGAGAGTGGGAAGGGGGCAGGGACAGGGGAATCATGATTGGGAAAAGGGGAAGCGAGAGGAAGGAGCAGGAAGAAGCAAAGAGACTTTCAGTAATGATCAATAAACCAATTGTTTGGAGTCAAATGAGCTTGCCTGATGTCTCAGGGCTGGGTGTGTCTGCACCAACCCACCACCTCCCCCCCCCCCCTCGCCCCGGAGCTCCTTCTCTGCCACATGCCCCACAACACCCTCTCATCATTCCCGACAACCTTTGCTCCCACTAGATTTACAAGCTCGCTCTCTGCTCCACATTGACAAATGCACTACTGTCCCAAAGTCTTAGGCACTCTAGATGTATGTACATGCCGAAGCTTTTTGCACTGTACTATATAATAAGATTTATTTATGTAGCTGGGGTTTTGGTTAATTTACTCAGCTACTATGGACAAACGAAACACTCACTATTTAGTTTCCAGTCACCTGTAAGAAATGCTTGCTTTCCCAAGTGAGTGCTTGACAACTTCCTTCCAAACTCTTTCCCACACTCCGCTTAGCCCTCCTGCCCTCTACACGCTCCATAAGGCCCACCAATGCAGAACTCCATCCCAACCAATAACACTAATGATCTGCTGTTTAGCTAACAACAGCATTGTTATGTCATCATATTACTGCATCAATATTTTCATTTGTTATGGAAGTTTATATAGCTGTAAGGATATGTTGTAGAGTTAAACAGTGCAATAGCAGTCTCTTTGACCCATTATTTCCATGCCAACCATCAAGTACCTTTCTATACTAATTCCTTTCATCACACTTTGCCTTCTATTCATTGGAGATTTAAATGCTAATCCAGCTACAGTACTTCCTAACTGCTGTGCAAGTACTTGCCTCCACCATTCACTCAAGCAACACGTGGCAGGTTCCACCCACTCTGGGTGAAAACGTTCTCCCCCAGATCCTCTCTAGACCTCTTACTCCTATCTAAATCTAAGCCCTCTAGCGTTTGATATTCTCTGCTATGGGTTAAAGGTTACCTACTATCTACCATGCCAGTGCAATAAAGACAGTAAAGAGGCAACATTATAGAGTCTGCTGATCACCCTTGGGCAAGGTGTAGCACCTGCTTTGCCCCTCTGATCAGGGTGACATGAAGCCATAGGTGCAGGTGGGCAATATCACCAGTCTTGATTATGCGACCACTGAAAAGTATCGATAATGGCTGGGATCACCTGTCTGGTAAAGACACTGCGCAGAAGAAGGCAATAGCAAACCATTTGCCAGGGTCAATCATCGTCATGGAATGACCACGATCGCCCATGTCATATGACACAGCACAGAATGAATGAACAAACGATATTGGCTCTAGCCTATAGACAAGTGGTAAAATCTAGGCAGAGTTGTGTCAGTATTAGAATCAGAAAGAGATTTATTATCACTGACTTGCTTGAAGAGAAATTTGTTGCTTTGCAACAGCAGAGTAGTGCAAAGAAACACACATTGCACAACATGAACAAATGGTTGTAGAGCCTAGCTTATTATAAATACATGTTTGATTATTCACCAACATAATGGCTGAACAGTCAGAATTTATAAGGAAGGGGTCATTCTGAATGCAATTAAATTTCTGTCCACCCATGTCTCAATAAGCCCGGATAGGACGTAGGTCAGGCACAACTCCCTGAGCTCCGTTATTCCTGAAACCAACGCTCCAGTCTGAGCTCCATTGTATGTGGAGACAATGTGATGCAGCTATCACAGCTGCTGCTTCATGGTCCAGTTACACAGGTTCAATTCTGACCTCTGCTGCTGCCCGTGTGGAGTTCGTGCATTTTCCCTGTGACCCTGTGGGTTTGGGTCTTCCTGTTTTCCAAAGGCATGTGAGTTTGTGGGTTAATTGGCCATGAGAAGTTGCCCATGATGAGTAGGGGAATGAAAGAATCTGCGGAATATTGGGTGAATGTGAAGAAAATAACATGGGATTAGTATGAAAGGGACTTGATGACTGGAATGGACTTGGTGAGCTAAAGGACCAATCTCTATTCTGTATAACCCGATGTCTCCATGAGCTATGACTTGATAAGAAATTACCAGGGCTGAGGATGCATTCATAGCTTCCATGAAGAAATGGAACATCTTCACTGACTCCTGACATCTCCAGGCCATGCCCACTCAAAGCGGAGAAGGAACATTCAAGCAGGCAATGAAATCTCAAGGCCATTGGAAACACACAGCAGAAGGAGTGACCACCTCCCAAACTACCCATTTACCTCCTTCTGCCTCATCTATGAACCAGTCTATTGTTCCCACATTGGCTCATCAGATACCTCAGAGCCCACACAGATGGAATGGAAGCAGGTCATCCTTGAATCCAATGGACCTCCTCAGAATGAGATTATCTCTGGCACAGAAAATACTATCTGCCTCCACGAGGACCACATCCTTGTCATGGTTAGGAGGCTTGCTGCCTCAGTGACCTGGAGAGCTATGTTGGCTGGAGTCAGGGTTCTTGATAGGGTCATCTGTGTCAAAGAGGTCAAAGAGTAGAGGACAGACAGAGTATAGAGGTCCACTGGTCCTCCAGGTTTGGGGGTTCAGCTCAAGACCAATAACCTTGACAAAATTGCTACGGGAACAACAATGAAGAATCCTTCTACATCTGAGTGCGACAGTATTCCTGAGTCTCCACCTGGGACTCACATGACTGAAAGTAGTGAAAACTGAGGAGGCTACTGACACAATGAAGGAAACCCTGAAGACGGCCAGAGATGGAGGAAATGTCAGTGGTGTAACAGACAGCAAACAAGAAATACTATCTGTCGTACCAAGATCCAAACTTGCAGCTGCAGTTGCTTGCATGTCGTGGATCTTGGCCATTCAACCACTGCCCAGATCTTCTGGGGATCTGCTCTCACTCGCTCACTCTCCATGATGTACTCTAAGAAGCTGACTGAGGGGACATGGAACTCACTGTTCTCAGCTTTAACAAATAATTTGTTCTCCCAAAGCCTCCGTAGAACATGGCAGACATGATGGGTGTGTTCCTGGAAACTGCTGGAGGAAATTAGGATGTCATCCAGATAAACAAACACAAAATGGTTAATAAAGTCTCTTAGGACATTGTTAATCAGGGCATGGAAGATGGCGGGGGCATTGGTGAGGCCGAATGGCATGACCAGGTATTCGAAGTGGCCTAGAAGGGCATTGAATGCCATTTTCCACTTGTCTCCCTCCATTATTCTGATCAGATGGTAGGCGCTTTGTAGGTCCAACTTGGAAAAAATGGTGGCTCCGTGAAGTGGTTCGAAAGCGGAGTTTATGTGGGGCAGTGGATACTTTTTCTTTATGGTGATATGATTTAGGCCTCGGTAGTTGATGCAGGGATGTGGTGAACCATCCTTCCTGAGGATGAGGGTTGGATAATGCCCACCGTGAGAGATTCACTGATGTAACCCTCCATTGCTTCCCTCTCTGGTTGGGACAAGTTATACAGCTGACTGGTGGGTAGAAGAGTTCCAGGGAGAAGGACTATAGCACAATCATGTGGTCGGTGTGGAGGCAGAGAAAGGGCCCGTTGCTTACTAAACCCTTGTCCCAGGTCGTGGTACTCCGCTGGAACCCTGGACAAGTCAGAGGGTTCAACGGCATACAAGGTCACGGTGGCTTTTACAGGGGAAAGGGCCGACTGTAGACAAGTAGAGTGACAAAACGGTCTCCAACTGACTATCTTCCCAGTAGACCAATCAATGTGGGGATTTTGGGAGCTTAACCAGGGGTACCCAAGAACTATAGGAGCCTGAGGAGAGAAAATTAGGTTAAATTGTACTCACTGGATTTTTTTTTTGTTTTTTTGCACCATTTTCTGTAAATTCCAGAGATGGTTGTGCATGACAATTACAGGAGATCACCAGTTTCTGAGACACTCAAATCACCCTCTGGGGCACCAACAATCATTCCACGGTGAAAGTCACTTAGATCACATTCCTTTCCCATGGAGGTGCTTGGTCTGAACCACAACTGAACTTACTGATCGTGTCTGCATGTTGCTGCCAAATGATTGGCTGATTAGATATTTGCATGAACGGGCAGGTGTACAGGTGCACCCAACAAGGTGGCTACTAAGAGTCTCCCCTCACTGACCTGTGTACCAGATGAATAGCCATGGGAATTTAATATTGCTTTTTCATATCATTTGATTTTGATACATAAAATTATTTTCAGTGTATTATGTAATTCTGAACTAGATATTATTATTGAACTAATAAGCTTTGATGCATCCAGTGCAGCAGTGCAGAGGGTAGTGCTTGTCGCTCTCACTTTCAGCTTCCGCTGCTGGCTAGCAGTCTTCTGAAAAGCAGAGCTGAATGTGTAAGTCTCTCCCTGCCTTTCTAACAGCAAGCCTCATGTCATGCCTCCTCACTGGCGACACATAGAAACGGAACTCCTTTCGGACTCAGGCTGAACTACAGAGGATGGGGAAGAGGTCTGGCCCCTGCGGATGTACCACGCAGGTCCACTGGGGTGCGGACATGCCCTGGTGATCATGAACCAGATCCCCAGCTACAGGTAAATAGTCCCACTGCCTTGTGGGATAGATGAAGGCTACGGGAGTAAACCGAGACGGCAAATCCGGAGTGCAGCCCCTAAGGTGGCTGGATATCCTTGAACATCCTTCCATCAGCTCCTGCAGCCAAGCTGGCATCAAAGGTAAGTGCTTCATAAGCTTTCCTTTGGACTGCACTGATGAGGCCGAGAGCTGGTTCTTGAGGACTAGGCATCTCAGGATCTCCATACCGTCTGCCCAGACTTGTGATGATGATGATGTTGATGATAATCTCCCGTTGTTCTTCGAGACAGGCGGATGCCAACCAAGTTTGGAAGTGTTTACATTCTTGTTTATTTATTATTTGTTTTAATGGCTCTTCAATAATTGCTTTTGGGCCTTGGCTGTGAATATCTTGTGATAATTTACCTGGAGCATTGCATTTTAAGGCAAAGCAGTTGGAGTTTGAAAGAGCAACATCTGGCAATTTCTAAGCATCCTTTTAGAAGTTCCATGTTATGTGAAAATTAAACCAATAAGATCATGCAAAATTAATATTTTCCCAATCCTACAAATGAATCTAGCAGTACAACAATACATTCCAAGATAATTAAAAGATGCATAATAGTTCCTCACAAATTAAGTTTGTCAGTAAAATCTATAGCTGTAAAAGTTTCCTCATATACTGCACTTTATAGGTATCATTAAAAAGTTAATTAAACAAGGTTTATTATGTTCCCAAACAATCAAGCAGAATAATTTTTGCTAAATTGCCAATCAGATATAATACAACTATAAAGAAAGTATTTCCAAAATTTTTTATTCATGATCATTACCCCTTAAGAACTCAGATATAAACACAGTAGGTTTTAAAGATGTGATCCGATGTGTAGTGGGAGACCGCCAGAAAAAGTGCGATTTCCCAGGGACCTCCCATTTTAATTCCATTTTCCATTCCCATTCCGATATGTCAATCCCTGGCCTCCTCCACAGTATCTCTTTCGCCAATCAACTTCCCAGCTCTTTGCTTCATCCCTTCCCCTTCAGGTTTCACTTGTCACCTTGTGTTTCTCTCTCCCCTCCCCCCACCTTTTAAATTAGTCCTGCGATTATTTTACCTCCAGTCCTGCCGAAGGGTCTCCACCTGAAATGTTGACTGTACTCTTTTCCATGGATACTGCCTGGCCTGTCGAGTTCCTCCAGCACTTTGTGTGTGTTGTTTAGATTTCCAGCATCTGCAGATTTTCTCTTGTTTGTTATTATTACCCAGAGTAGGTTTACTTTCACTTATTGATAGTTTAGCAATGATCAATACTTAATCTCACAATTTCTGAAAATTAATATACTATTTAAGGGTGCTGATGCTTAAGTATCTGCACAAATTATTAAACTAAAATTTCTTTGATTTGTGCTGTACATCACCAAAACTGCTGCCTTAAGACCTGTTTCATGTTCTAATACTATAAAACCTGCAATTCCTTTAAACTTTTTGACATATATGGTACACTCAAAAACAAATAGTTTTCATAAAACATGGCAACCTTTTCTGCAGTATGTAGATGTAAACCTGTCTGCTATACTAATAAGGGCTTTTGTATAGGATGTTGTGGTGATGTCTATACTTTGATGGAAGTGTTCTGATAGTGAGGGGAAGAAATGTAAATGTAAGTGTATCTGGAAATTGTAAGTTTTGTTATGCTGAGCAAAACAAAAATAAATAAAAGAATTTTAAAAACCTGCGAGAGATGGCAACCTATGTAAAGCAAATGCATCAGCTTACATCTTTGAGAAAACATGTTCTTATTTTGCCATCCAGTTTTGAAAGGTTTATTTTTTTAAAAAATCAATGTTCAAGGTAAATTTATTGTTGAAATCAATCTTGCCAAGCATGGCACTGTTGTAACCCTGCTTGATGAGGTGTAATCCTACAAATCTTTTTTCTGCACATCCTATGGCTACGTGCCATTCAGTGTTGTGTAGGCTGTATCACTGTCTGGTATGTGGGGCAGGGGGGGGGGGCGGGCTACTGCACAGGATCGGAAGAAGCTGCAGGGGATTGTAAATTTAGTTGGCTCCATTTTGGGCACTAGCCTACAGATTACCCAGGACATCTCCAAGGAGCGGTGTCTCAGAAAGGCAGCGTCCATTATTAAGGACCCCCAGCACCCAGGGCATGCCCTTTTCTCACTGTTACCACTGTAGGAGGTACAGAAGCCTGAAGGCACACACTCAGCGATTCAGGAACAGCTTCTTCCCCTCTGCCATCTGATTCCTAAATGGACATTGAACCCTTGGACTCTACCTCACTTTTTTAAGATATATATTATTTCTGTTTTTTGCATGAATTTTAATCTATTTTATATACATACACAGTAATTGATTTAATTATCTATTTATTTGCTCTTTATTATATATTGCATTGCACTGCTGTTGCTAAGAAACAAATAAAAAAACCCAGTAAGAAGCAGTTCAATAGACAAAAATGCCTTGTTAACGAGAGAAGTCAGAGGAGAGTGGCCAGACTGGTTCAAGCTGACAGGAAGGCGACAGTAACTCAAATAACCTCTTGATACAACAATGCTGTGCAGAAGAGCATCTCTGAATTCATAACACATCGAACCTTGAAGAGGATGGGTACACCAGCAGAAGACCATGAACTTACACTCAGCAGCTACTTTATTAGGTACAGGAAGTATCTAATTGAGTGGGCACTGAATGTATTGTCCATGCCTCTATAAGGTCACTCCTCAGCCTCCTATGCTATAGGGAAAACAGTCCCAGCCTATCCAGTCTGAACTTACAGCTCAAGGCCCCCAGTTCCAGTAACATCCTCGTGAATCTCTTCAGCACACCTTACACTTTAATGTCATCCTTTCTATATCCAGATGACCAGAACTTCACACAGTATTCCATGTGAGATCTCACCAATGTCTTTACAGTTATGATATCCCAACTCTTGTACTCAGTGCCCTGTCTGATGATGGTAAATTTGCCAGATGCCTTCTTCGCCAATTTGTCTTAATTGTGCTTCACCTTTCAGGAAATTATATATATGCACTCTTGGTGTCTCTGTTCTACAATAATTTCCAAGGCCCTACCATTTACGTTTGAGGTCCTGCCTTGGTTTAGCTCACCAAAGAAGAGCGCTTCGCATTTGTCCAAGTTAAACTCCATCTGCTGCTTTATGACCTAGTTCCCAAGTTGGTCTAGATCTCCCTGTAAATTTGAATAATCTTTTTTAACTATCCACCACACAAGCAATTCTGGTATCATCCATAAACTTACAAGTAATGTTAAAACTAATACTTGCCAAATATAGATGGCAAGCAACAATGGACCCATCATTATTCCCAGCACCACAGAATTGGCCAAAGACGACCAAACTGAAAAATAACCCTGCTCTACCATCCTCTGCTTTCTTCCACCATGCCAATGCTGGATCCAATGAACTAGCTCAACTTGGATCCCACGTGGTCTTATATTCCAGACCTACAGATTATGCAAGACCTTGTCAAAAGTATTCTCAAAGTCCATGTAGACCAGATCTACTACCCCGCCCTAGTCAATACTCCAGGTTACCTCTTCAAAAAATAGTCAATCAAATTCAAGAGATAAGATTTCTGAAGCATATAACTATGCTGGCTATCTCTAATCAGTCTGGTAAATCCTATCCATCAATAAGCCTTTTACTAACTTTACCACTACTCTCCAGTCTTCCAGTACCTCACCTGTGGCTAAAGAGGATTTTTTTAAAAATCTCTGTCAGGGCCCTGTGTCATATGACTCCTTTCTTTTTCTGACAAGAGTCTCAATGTCTTTCATCAGCCAGGATTCCCTAATCCTATCAATCTTGCCCTTCACCCTAATGGAAGCACACTGCACTGAAACTGAAGTGTTGTTCATTCTCATCATCTCTGCTGTATCAAGTTTTCCTAGCCTTTTTTTGACAAATGAACTGAAATGAATTGACTGAAGATTGATTCCTGAATGATGTAGATCTTGGATGGAAGCCAAAATAAATATCTATTTGGTATTTCTGTCTGAAGGTTGAGATTGTAACTAGCCTCATAGATAAAGACAAACCAGTTCATGACATGTATTCGGACTTTCAGAAGACCTTCAATAAATTTCTGCACAAGAGATTATTAAATATAATTATAACTCAGCATATTGGGGATCATTTTCTAATTTGAGACTTGGTTAATGGTCAAAAAAACAGATAGTAAGTATAAATGGTTATTTTCCATCTAGTTAACTATGACCGGTGGTGTTCCTCAAGGACTGATGCTGTGGTTGCAGCTGCTTACAATCTATATCAATGATCTGGATGAGAGGATCAAGAGGAATATATCCATTTTGCTGACAAAAAATTGGCAGCAGTGTGCACTCTAAGGAGAATGCAAAGAGGTTTCATGGTGATATAGACTGGCAGCAGATGGAACATAATTTAGAATATATGAAGGCAGTCACTGTGGTAGAAGAAATAGAAAAGCAAAGAATTTTTTAATTGGTGGGAGATTGATGTTCAGAAAGATCAGAGTATCCTAGCACATGAATTATCAAACATTAACATGCAGGTTTGCCAAGCCTGACTTTACTTTAGCCTTTACTGCTGGAAGATTTGGATACAGAGTACAACTAAAAAAGGTGTAACATATAAGATGCTGGGAGAACTCAGTGGGTCAGGCAGCATCTACTGATAAAAATGGACAGTTGACATTCCAGGTTAAGACCCATCACCTAGATTCCAGATTACTGAGTCCAGATGAAAGATCTAAATTCGGATTGTCAACTGTCCATTTCCCTCCACTGGTGCCCTTTGACCCACTGAGTTTCTCCAGTATCTTGGGTAATGCTTCAGATTCAAGCATCTGCAGTCTTTTGTATCTCCAAGGGTAGAGATGTGCAATTCCAGTTGCAACAGCATTTGGACTATTGTACACAGTTCTTCTCTCTGCCTGGGGAAAGGTTCAATCTTCCGTAAAGTGTCGTGTTCTATGATGTAGACAATCATTGTCTTTCCGTGACCATGAATGATCTTACAAGGCAAAGGTAAACTTGCAATAGAGGGAATGCAGCAAAGATTCACCAGATTGAATCCTGGGATTACAAGATGGCTGTATAAAAGTTTAAGCACTGTATTACATAGAACACAGGCCTTTCAGCCCACAAAGTTTGTGCTGCCTATGATACCATCAGATAAATATAATTGCGACGAAAGTACGACAGCACCTCTACTTCCCAGCAGTCTGCAAAGGTTTGGCATGTCATCGAAAACCTTGGCAAACTTCTGTAGATGTGTGGTGTAAAGTGTGCCAACTGGTTGTGTTATGGCCGGTATGGGAATGGGAACACCAATGCCTTTAAATGGAAAATCATACACAATGTAGTAGGTTCGGGCCAGTACATCATGGGTAAAACCCTCTCAACCATTCAGCACATCTACATAAAACATTGCTGTAGAAATGCAGCACCCATCATCAAAGGTCCTCACTGCCCAGACCATGCTCTTTTCTCACAGCTGCCATCAGGTAGAATGTACAGGTCCTCACACCACCAGCTTCAAGAACTGTTACTACCCGTCAACCATCAGGCTCTTGAACAAAAGGGGATAGCTACATTCATTTAAGGACTCAGTTATATTGTTATTTCATACTCATATTTATTACTATTTATATACATCTACATTTGCAGTTTGTTTACAGTTAACAGTTCATTATAGTTACAATTTTCAGTTACTGTTCTATAGATTTGCTAAGTATGCCTGCAAAAAAAATCTCAGGGTTGTATGTGGTGGCATGGATGCGCTCTGATAATAAATTTTACTTTGAACTTTGACACCAATCTAACTGTATATCTAGGCCTATAAACTTCAGAGATTAGAAAATTTGAAGTGAAACATACAAAGTTCTTAATAGACTTGACAGGATAGATACAGACTTGATGTTTCTAGAACCAGGGATCACAGTCTCAAAATTAAGGATCAGATATTCTGGATAGATATTACAGGCATTTTCCTCCGATGCAAAACAGTAAGTCTTCAGGGATCTCTCCCCAGCTATAGAGTCTCAGTCACTGAGTGTACTTAAGTCAGAGAGAAATAGGTTTTGAATATTAAGAGAAGCAAGGGGCATGATATTGGCACTGGAAAAGGTGGCACAATAGTGGTTGGCATTCCACTTAACAGTGCCAGCAATCAGTGTTCAATTTCAGCCACCCTCTCTAAGGAGTTGGGATATTCTACCCGTGACTGTGTGGGTTTCCTCCGGAAGCTTCCGTTTCTTCCCACAATCCAGTGATGGACGAGTTAGGGTTAGTGGGTATGTCGTGTTGGTGTCAAAAGCATGGCATCACTTGCCGGCTGCCCCCAGCACATCCTCAGATTGTGTTAGTCCTTGGTGCAATCAACTCATTTCGTTGTATGCTATGATGTACATGTGACAAACAAAGGTAATAATTTTTGTAAAATGGCACAGACATAAAAGAAAATCAGTCTTCATCTTATTGAATTACAAAGCGGACCTATGAGGACCAATGTCCAGATGCTTTTATTTCATATGTTGAGATGTTGAGTGTTCATTTGCAGAAAAGACGGAAAAAATGGCATATCCAATCAATGCAATCATTTTTTATAATTCTTTTCTCTGCTTTGAAATCATTTCACTCATATAGCTTCAAAACTTTTAATAGTGGTCTAAATAGAATTGTATATAATTGACATAACGTTTCTGCTTTTCAATGCTATGTCTCCAGAAATAACTCTCCCAGCTCTCAACCTTTGCTTTCTTTGTTTGCTTTTTAAGCTTTAACTAACTTACGTCACTAATTTCAATGATCACCAGGTAGCATTTAACACAGTGCAATTAGACATTTAACTTCCTTGTAAGAAATGCATCTCCTGATAATTCTTCCTATCATAATGCATGAACATGAAAGGCTCCTCTTTATACCATAATCTTATGACCTCAGAATATCCCAGAGTTCTTTAAGTAGGTTAAGAAATATTGAAAGTGTCAGTAAATGACCAGTCTAAAATCTTTCATGTGCGTTTAAGTGAGATATTAATAATAGCCAGGGCCCTGCAGCTGCAATTTTTTTTTAAATAGCCTCATTAGGTCTTTTAGATCAACCAGACAGATGAGATAGGATCTTGGTTTTAACACTTCACCTGACCGTGCATCTCTCCTTCGGTACCACACTGCAACTTTAGCCTCTGCCTCACAGGTCATGTCTCTGCATTAGGACTTGAGTCAGAGATAAGTGAAGCTGCAGTACCTCACACAAATACCTCATTCAAGTCCTCATTTCAATTGCACTCTTCCATTCAGCCATCGCATTAGTGTCCTTCAAAATTTTGTTGCAACCCTTGTCTACACTACAAAAATCGCAGCCAAATGTGATGTCATCCGCTTATCCTGAAGTAAGTGGGGACTTGGAGTTGATAGAATTGCTCTGGAAACTGCATGGACTAAATGGGCCAAATGGCCTTATTTATGCATTAAGGAGACACAAATGTGAGTTTCCGTATTATCACGTAGATCCCAGCATTGTTATTATACTGGAACTACACGGTTGGGGCAACACAAAAAACACGGGCAAACTTGTTGTTAACTTGCCTCCTGAAATTATCTGTAAAGTTCAATCCACAAATCCAAATTGTTTACACCGTTGATAACTAAGAGAGGTCCTAACATTGATCTTTCTGCCCATCTAAGCAAAGGCTTTCATCCCATCCCTGCACTGTTATAACATGCAGGCTGGCCACCCATAAACTTCAAAGGAATCATAACTCAGTCTACTTTGTGTTAACAGTCTGAAGTTGCAAAATGCTCTGTAGAAATGGATATATTTTTATGACTCAATATATTTCTTTTAGAAAATACATTCTACAGGTATTACATTATCCTTAGTTCCACTTAGAATATAGAAAATAGACAATGGAACAACACAACACTGGAACAGGCCCTTTGTCTCACAATGTCTATGCTAAACAGCCGGCCATGATGTCAAGTTAAATTAAACCTGTCTGCCCACACAAGATCCAGGAACCTTAATTCTCTGCATCCTTATGTGCCTGTCCAAATGCTTCTTAAATGTCACTACCATATCTGCTCCTGCATTCAACGCACCTAACCCTCCAGGCACATCTCCTTTAAATTTTCCTCCTTTCACTTTAAAATTATGCCCATGTTGTGGACATTTCACCACTGGGAAAGACTCTGACAATCTATCCTATCTTACTTTACTTTGCCTGTAGGCCAGACCAAGTAAAGATGGAGAATGTTGGTCAGATTTTACCAGATCCTATACTAATTGCCTCAGCTTCAGAAGTTGTATGTTCAAGCCCCACCCCTGAAAGTGGAGCACAAGATTTGCATTAGTACTTCAGTGCAGTGCTGAGGGAGTGTTACTTAACAGCAAGTACTGTCAGCATTTGAATGAGATATTTAAACCTTGTCTGGCTTTTCGGGTAGGTCTATTAGGTGCTGGGCCTTTATGTCAGTGAACGGGGGCAGTTAATCTAATGCTATGGGCAGTATTTGACCCAGTTGGTTGGCCCAAAAATGGCAAATAGAATTTCAACCAGAGACATGAAAAGCTCCGCTTTTGAGAGATGTAAACCGTCAAGGTAATGCAGAATACATAGGGGAACCAACCAGTGTGATGGACAGAGAGATCTTGCAGTGCCTGTCCACAGATCCACAGATGACGATATGATAGTTAAAAGGCCATAAGGAATATTTACTAGGCTAGGCGTAGAATGTAAAAACAGAATGGTTACTGTAGAACTCTTTGTTTGACCATAATCTGGGTGTGGAATGCCGTTTTGACCAGATGGACGTATGAATTAGGAGTTGGTGTTGCCAATCAGCCCTTCAATGCTATTCCACCATTCAACATGGATGGCTGCTCTAACTATAGTCTCAGCTCCACATATCCATGCACATTTGAGCATCTTTCACCTCCTTGCTCATTAATCTACTCTGCACCCACTGCTCCTTAGATGAATTCCAAGGACACAGGACAGTCTGTGGAAAATTAAATCACTGCATCTCTGTCAGAAATGGGCAACCCTTAATTTTTAAACAGTGGCACCTTAATTCCAGACTCTCCCGCATGGGAAAACATCCTCTCCATATCTAACCTATCTAGATCCCCCAGAATCTTAAATATTTCAGTCAAGTTACCCCACATTCTTTTAAATTCCACTGGCTAGATTTGTCTATCCAATTCTCCATCATAGGAAAACCTTCCCATTCCAAGTATTTTTCTAATAACCTTAGATGAAACAATCCTTAAATAAGGAGATTAATTCTACGTATAGTTCTCGATGTGCCCCATAGAACAGAATTATAATCTCTCAACTTTTGTATTCAATACTGTTGATATAAACAATGCATTCTTTTCATCTTCCTAATTATCTGCAGTAACTGCATATTAGCCCCCTTTGTGAATTGTACAGTAGATTATCTGACACTTGCACATCTCAGAGTTTGTAGCCCCCTACAATTTGTATAATGTACTTACCACACACAAAAAGGATGAGATTACATAGAAGATTTATGCAAAGATTGCAAAGTCTGCAAAATTGCAGCCATGAGGTAAGATTGGATTGAGCTACTTTCTTTGGAATAGAGGAGGATGAAGAGAGACTTAATTAAGATATCCAAACTTTGGAGGGCCTTCTGCAGGATAAATAGAACAGACCTTAGTACATGGCTAAAAATTAGATGGAAGGTACATTTAAAGTAATTGATAGGAAGATTAAAGGGAAGTTGTGGAGACATTGGGTGAAAGGATCTGGAACTCACTGCCTGGTGGTGTCAGGAACCTCATCCCATCTTAAAAGTATGTAAATTTGAAGACACATGATCTGCAGTGCTATGAAGAAACTTGCTCATCTTTGTTGACCTATCACTCCTACTCAAGCTTCATCATGTGCCTTCTTCATGATCGCATCAATCTGTAACCTTTTTCAAGGGAGGATTATACTGGAGGGATCTTTATCGAATGACATGTATGCAATGGGCCAAATGACCTGCCATAAATTTTCTTTGATTCAATCAATGCCACTTAAACTGATATCAGCCCATTATTGTCTTACTGTTTCCAGGTACATGCTTTCTGCAAGATGGTGTCTGCATCTCTTACACTAGAATGGTGATTTCGCTTCAGAAAAGCAGCTGTAAGTATTTAGTGATTACATGAGGTTGTCAAAGACTCGATAGAAATGTATGACTTGCAGGATTATATCTTGCAATGCCATCACAGCAACAGCCAGGTATATTGAATTCACCTCCAGTGTGACTCAGTGCACCCCTTGCTGAACTCCAGTACATTTAAAAAGTAACACGCACAACATGCTGGAGGAACTGGCCTGCTGAGTTACTCCGGCATTTTGTGTGTGTTACTTGGATTCCAGAATTCTGCAGACTTTCTCTTGTTCGTGATTGGAGTACGCTTAACAAAATCTCTTCATCAGCAAGTGTACCTCATCTTCATAGATCCCTAGAGTACGAGCAGGCCAATGAAGTTGCCTGATCTAGCTAGCCACATTTGTCTGCAATTGGCCCATATCCCCCTAAAGTTTTTGTACCAGCCTCTGCCACCTCCTCTGGCAAGTCAGTCCATGTACATCCCACTTTCTGTGCAAAAAGGTTTTCCCTAATGTCTGTTTTAAATCTTTGTTGACTCACTTTAAATCTATGCCCTCCAGTTTTGGTCTTCGCTACCCTAAGGAAAAGACTGTGACCATTCATCTTATTCATGCAACTTGTTATCTTATAAACCTCTAAAAGGTCACCTCTCAGCCTCTATGCTCCAGGGAGAAAACCTCTCCTTATAACTTAAACCTTCTAGCCCCAGGAAAATCCTCAGAAATCTTGTGTTGTACCACTCCGATGTACCTTAGCTTTTTGTTAACATCCTCTGGACCAGGGGATCCCAGTCTGGGGTGCACTGACCCCTCAGTTAACAGTAGGGGTCCATGGCATAAAAATGGATGGGAATCCCCTGCTCTGGACCAATAAATGTAGAGTAATGTCTGTACCTGATTGTTAGAAGTAAGATATTATGTCATCCAGCGTGCAGTTCTTTTCTGCATTAACTATAAACAAATGGCAAGCAGACTTTCCAAGGTAATGGCCTTCGTGTTGCCATGGAGAATCCATAGACCTTGAGGTGATAGGTAACAAGCATCCAAAATATGAATAATTTACTAAACATTAAAACTTTGTTTTACTTGGAACAAAAATATCTGTATTTAAACTAATTCAGTTTCCTTTCAGTGAAATTGCTACAAGGGTTTAGAAGTTGGATTGGATTAAAAGTAAACATGATCATTTTTGTTTGAAGGAATTCCAAGAAAGATGTTCACATGATTCACGTGAGATGATGAAACCTTAATAATCTAAAAATTATAATGAGCATTTTGCCACCAGAAAACCTTGATGTTGTAGTCTGTGCAAAAGAAGAAACTCATTTTCTATAAATATAATTTTACAAAGCAATCATACAGCCTTCATCGATGCTGTCCCAGCTAGAAGTATACATTTCAATCAGCTCTCATTCAGGTCTATAATTACATCATGTTGTTTTACTTACAAAGTTTATTCCTGATGTGAATTATGTACCCAAAATACACTGCTCTGCTCAAGTATGCAAATTATGGGCCTGCTTGCCTCCACAAAGAGATAAATATTGTCCCTAGTGACTATTTTATTTGGTATCATACTGAGAAAAGTAAAATGATTTTTAAAAAGATTAAGAGTGCATTTAAAAATAAAATAAATACTGACATTCTCTTAAGGTTGTTATCTACTTTCAAAGAAGAAAGTCAGGACCATTTTACCTCATTGTTGATGTCGCCTTGTGATAGATATTCACAGTCTAGGGCCCGAGAGGCTTATTGCTAACCTTAGCTTTCTAGCATATCCGATTGATTTTTTCAATAGACAACAGGTGCAGGAATAGGCCATTCGGCCCTTTGAGCCAGCACCGTCATTCACTGTGATCATGGCTGATCATCCACAATCAGTACCCCGTTCCTGCCTTCTCCCCATATCCCTTGACCCCGCTATCTTTAAGAGCTCTATCTCTTTCTTTAATGCATCCAGAGAATTGGCCTCCACTGCCTTCAGAGGCAGAGCATTCCACAGATCCACAACTCTCTGGGTGAAAAAGTTTTTCCTCAACTCAGTTCTAAATGACCTACCCCTTATTCTTAAACTGTGGCCTCTGGTCCTGGACTCCCCCATCATTGGGAACATGCTTCCTGCCTCCAGTGTGTCCAATCCCTTAATAATCTTATATGTTTCAATCAGATCCCCTCTCATCCTTCTAAATTCCAGTGTATACAAGCCCAGTCACTGCAATCTTTCAACATATGACAGTCCCGCCATTCCGGGAATTAACCTCGTGAACCTACGCTACACTCCCTCAATAGCAAGAATGTCCTTCCTCAAATTTGGAGACCAAAACTGCACACAATACTCCAGGTGTGGTCTCACCAGGACCCTGTACAACTGCAGAAGGACCTCTTTGCTCCTATACTCAACTCCCCTTGTTATGAAGGTCAACATGCCATTAGCTTTCTTCACTGCCTGCTGTACCTGCATGCCTACTTTCAGTGACTGATGAACAAGGACACCTAGATCTTATTGTACTTCCCCTTTTCCTAACTTGACACCATTCAGATAGTAATCTGCCTTCCTGTTCTTGCCACCAAAGTGGATAACTTCACATTTATCTACATTAAACTGCATCTGCCATGCATCTGCCCACTCACCCAACCTGTCCAAGTCACCCTGCATTCTCATAACATCCTCCTGACATTTCACACTGCCACCCAGCTTTGTGTCATTTGCAAATTTGCTAATGTTACTTTTAATCCCTTCATCTAAATCATTAATGTATGTTGTAAATAGCTGTGGTACCCCACTAGTCACTGCCTGCCATTCTGAAAAGGACCCGTTAATCCCTACTCTTTGTTTCCTGTCTGCCAACCAATTTTCTACCCATGTCAGTACCCTACCCCAATACCACGTGCTCTAATTTTCCCCACTAATCTCCTATGTGGGACCTTATGAGACTTTCTGAAAGTCCAGGTACACTACATCCACTGACTCTCCCTCATCCATTTTCATAGTTACATCCTCAAAAAATTCTAGGAGATTAGTCAACTATGATTTCCCTGTCGTAAATCCATGCTGATTCAGACAAATGAGTCAGATTTGTTCGTGGCAAAGTTAATATTCTAACAAACATTCTTTGTTCAGCTTCTTGTCGTAAACAAGAACCACTCTTCAGTTCTTAACATAGATTGCAAGAATAATCAGTCTGAAGTTGAAAGCACAGCTTTGCAAACGGCATTGTTTACAGAGCACAGGTCGCTGACCCACAGCAAGGGCTAGCTACTCAAGAGGTGGTTTGCAAAGTGTAATCACCATGAGACTTCATGTCTGTATTAGCCAAACCTAAGGGTTATGTATAGTCGCTGGTATGATCAACTAATGATTGGGTTATTTCTGTACTCAGAGAGTTAGCCCTCACAGCATTAATTTTTGGAGTCTGGGATTCCTGACCGCAAAAGCTTTAAGGCCATCTGCGTGAATCACTTTGTCACAGCAAAGGTATCTGAGAATCATCACATGCAAATTATGTCAATTCATAGCAAAAGAGTACAGCATAAATATTAGAAAGCTTTTCAGGTTGTTAGGAAAGACAAGGAGAAAGATGGGGCGACAGAAAGAAAAACTAGAAATTCATCCCTCAACCTTTGTTTTCTGTGATGGGTGACTCGTCGATCTGAATTCCATTGCTATGTTCTTTTAGTTAGTAAAAATTGTACCTGTGTTGGAACATTCTTCATGGTCAATAAGCCTTTCAGAATTCGGAAATCTTTTATAAATCAGAAACAATCTCCACTATGTAGAAGAGTGGTCCAATTCTGTCCTTAAACTTTACAGGTACTCACTTTTGATCACATCTGTAGTCCCTCACCAGGACTGCTTGTCCAGGAGTGAAACATCAAACCTCCTTGTTTGAGGAGGCTTCAATTTGTCTCAGTTGTTTGTCCTGCATCCTCCTTCTAAGTTTAAGTTTGAGAAGATCCAAGCATGAATGTAAGGGATGACCCAGGAACAGTTTGGCTGGTGAGTTGTTGGTTGTGGAGTGTGTTGCATTATGATATGCAAGGAGGAAAATGGTGAGCTCCTGGTCAGTGTTAACATAGTGTTCTGCTGACATTGCTCGCAGTTTAGACTCTGACCAAACTTTTCCACCAAGCCATTTGTAGCTGGGTTGCACGGTGCAAGTGTAATATGTCTTCTTTTATTCCTTTCCTGGAACGACTGACACTGTTCCGAACAAACAGTTGCCCATTGTTCTGGAACACCAGTCCTTGAAAAGAAGATTCTCAACGCGTCAACGGTGTGCGAGGCTGTAGTGTAGTCTACTGGGAACACCCCTCTGGTTACTTTGCAGCTGCATCAACGACTACCAAGGAATTTACATTGATGGACAGTCTGGCAAAGTCCACATGAACCCTTTGCCAGGGCAGTGCAGGCCATTCCCAGGAATGGAGAGGCACTGCTCTTGGCATCTTCTGGACAAGTTGGCATCTTCTAGACAAGTTGGCATCCGAACACAGTGCATGGAAAACCACTTGATCTGCTGAACTATTTCAGGCCACCAGACAAAGCTTCAAGTGAATGCTTTCATTTTAACCATGTCGAGATGACCGGAATGTAGCTCCTCCAACACTTTAGCTCACAGCTTGGATTGTACAACAGCTCTCAATCACCTCAAAAGGCAACCTTCATCAAGGGCAAGTTCATCTTGGTGCTGGTAAAAATGGGGGAATGTGAGTTTCTGCTGCACATTCCAGCCATTTTGGCTGGCCGTGTAGACCGGAGACAGTGTGGGGGCCTTTTCTGGTTTCCCTTTGGACCATCTCTGCTGTAACAGGGAGGCTTTTGATTTGCATTGGGAACATACTGTACATCAAGAGGAATGTTGTTTTTAAGTAAATTTTTTCAGTACTTTCTTTCCCAAGGGGAAACAGGACAATCCCTAAACTTCCACGATTAGTTGTCCTCTTGAATTCAGTCTTGTAATTGTGTCCTCCAAGAAACAGAGCCCATCTCTGCTGTTGTAAGTGGAACACCCTTCTGCGGATTCAGAATGGGCACTAGTGGTCATTGATGAGTAACAAGGCTAAACTCTCTCCATACTAGTACTGGTTGAAATGTTTTACACTCCAAACCAGACTTAAAGCCTCTCTATCAATCTGTGTGTGTGTCTTCTTTCTCTGCAGCAGTAAGGAAACTTGATGCAAAAGCTATGGGACATTCACTTCTTTCACTACCCGAAGGCAAGGCGTCACAGGCAAGCTTCACTGGACGACGTGGATCATAATGCGTGAGTACAGAACCTTTCCCTTTTCGAAAGCCACCTCACACTGCTTTGTCCATTGCAATTTCTTCCCGATCTGCAGTAACCAGTTCAAGGGGTGGAGCACAGTAGCCAGGCTTGGCATGAGCCCTTCTATAGTAGTTGACAAGTCCTAACAAGGACTGCAATTGTGAGTCCCACAACCACAACTTCCAAAAAAGGCCAAAATGTCCTTTGGCCTTGGGGCATCCATCACTGCTAGAAGTAGTGTCATCCTTGTGCGTCAATCGTATGACCACAGTAAGTGATTCTTGGTTTTAAAAAATCATACTTGTTGCATTGTGCTCTGAACCCATAATCTTCTAATCTTTTTATCACTGTATAGAGGCTTTGGAAATGTTCTCTGTTATCCTTACTGGTAATAATGATGCCATCCAGGTAACACTGAGTGCCCGAGCAGTCTTGCAGCACCGGGTCTAGAGTGCAGGTGTAGGTGCTACTCCAAAAATATAGTGACAAAGCCCTTTGTGAGTGTTTATGGTGAGAAACACTTTGGACTCTTCCTCAATATCCATCTGCAGGTAGGCCTCAGCCAAGTCTACTTTGCTGAAGTTTTTCCCTCCAGAAAGCTTTATCCCAGGCAGAGTATTGATCTACTTTTAGAAATAAGTTGATTGTGATCTTAATATGACCACAGATCCTGACAGACCAATTCTTCATGGCGACTGGGATCAGTGGTGATGTCCATGTGCTTCACTCAAACTTGGAAAGAATTCCTTCAGCCTCCATGTGATCTAGCTCACTGGCTACTTTATCTTGGATGGTATAATGAACCGGATAAGCTTTGCAAAGCTTGGGTGTGGCACTTCAATTTAAGACCATTTTATCCTTGATGTATTTTATATTTTTTAATGACATCCTTGAACACTGCTGTGGCATCATCCAGTATATTTCTTGTGGTAAACTATGCATATACCTGTCTGGACACGCCCCTCTGCTGACTGCTCCTGTGGCTCCTCCCACAGACCCCTGTATAAAGGCAATTGGAGGCACTGCTCCTCCCTCAGTTTCCAAGATGTCATGGTCACGTTTGCAGCTAATAAAAGCCTATCTTTTGCCTCCCATCTCTGAGAGTTATTGATGGTGCATCATTTCTTAATTCACTTTCATTTGCCTCTATTGCAGGGGATGTGGCATGCAAATAGTAGATGGATCTCCAATCAAGTTGTAGTTGTCTCAGCCAATCACACCCCCGCAATGCTGGTCCTCCTGTTTTTACTACATACAAGCCCAGTGTGGTTTGTTGGTTGCTATGTCACACAGTTATGAATATCACTCCCACAGGAGTTATCTTTTCTCCTTTACAAGTTCTTAGTTGGATATCTACAGGCTTCAGTTTGGTATCTATGAATTGTCATTTAACTAATTCTGTGGAATAAATGAAACAACTGAACCAGAGTCTAATTCTATTTTAATTAATTTGCCATTCACTTCTTGTCTGCTGTTAATTTTCAGATTGTGAATCTCAAGGCTTACCAGTCCCGTGTCTGATTCATTATCAGATTTTTCTTCAGCAGCAGGCAGGTTAGTGCTCTTTTTGAAACTGCAACTTGACTTCTTAGCTTTCTCTCTTCCCTGTGCAGTCTATTTATTTTTGTCTGCCCGGCATGCTCTTTGTATGTGCCTGACTTTGTTGCATTTTCTGCGAGTTTCACCTTTAAACCTGCATTTGTTTGGTGTATGTGAGCCCGTCACAATGATAGCACGATTTGTTCAGCCATGCCAGTTTCTGTTTAAAGGTGGTTTTTGTTCACACTCACTTTCATTCCTGACTGTAACTCAATTGTATCTCTGTCTGCAGTTTCCATTGAAACAGTGATTTAATCAGCTCTTTTGAAGGTAACTTCTTTCTTTTAAGACTCCACGAACTAAAAGATCTATTAATGTATCATTAAGCCAATTACTGAACATACAAAGCTCACTCTCCCAAATTCAGCCACATACGCTGAAACCGGCTCCCTTTCTGTTTGGTTCTGCTTATGAAACCAAAGGCGTTCTGCAATCAACAATGGCTTTGGTTTTAAATGTTCCTGCATTACTTTGACAATATCAGCAAAGCTTATTTCAGATGGTTTGGCTGGAACAGATAAATTCGAAGCAAACTGTATGCCTGTAAACCCAATGAACTCAGTAAAACTGGTACTCATTTCTCAATGGCTATTTCATTTGCTTCAAAATACCACTCCAATAGCTCAGTATATGTGAGCCAGTTACCCCTTGTGTAATCAAACTCATCAATCTTTCCGGTGTAGCCAGCCATTTCTGCTTTTATTTATGATTGTTATCGCCCGGTACACACTCTTTATGAACCATAAATTCTTCCGATTTTTGACTTTTATTGACTTTGATCGCATCTTCCCTTCCGAAGAACATGTGCTGCGCTGTTTTCAATTTGACCGTCTCTGCAAGTGATGGGCTGCATTTTTCTTTCCTCGCCTTTACTCTTGCTGTTTTTTTTTTAGTTCCAACATCTCACTGTGCTTGAACAGGTTAGTAGCCACCTTGGGTCCATTTTAAAAGTACCTCGTCACCAGTGTAACGGTTTGTAACTTCAAAACATTACGCTATTTCAAAGGAAAACACGGGAGTCCAAAACGTGGGTCTAATTTCATGTTTACTTTAAGTAAGGTGCACACATATCACAGGGTAGCTTGATGACGTATGCAATTCACTATTTATACATGAAACCTGTAATGAATTATTTTAAGCTGACAAAAATACTTAAACAATATATATACACGAGATTACTCAAATGCTATTAAAATATTAAACACACGGCAACACTGCTCTGAAGGCTCTCCGCATCCTGTTCACAGCTCATGTGGCCATTAAGTTTTAAGTCAGCAGACTTGGCAATGTTGCAATTGATAATCTCATCCAAATTACTGACACAGCTAAAGAACAGCTCGGGACATGGTACAAATCCCTGCAGTGTCTCACTAGTCACACCCTCTTAACTGAAGTTGTATTCTTTTTTTCCCAGTCCATTAACCAATCTCCAATCCACACAAGTGCCCTACACAACTATCATGCATCAAACTTTAATCAATAAAATCTCCCGCAGAATATTACCAAAGGCCTTCTGAAGGGCCAAAATACATCACGTCAACGAGGTTTGTCCTTATTTATAGCTGTCAATTCACTCTGCAGGACATGAAAATGGGTAGCAGTAGTGTTTGTCCCACTCCCATCAGGGTGGAGGCTATGTAGCATCCATGCCAGGACCACAGGGCTCAAAGGAAGTCACTTTCCCCAAGCAACCAACCCAGCCTACCGGCACTGCTTTGTCATTTTGTGTAGGAACCTCCTTATCTACAGACTCTCCTGTACCTAGCATCGCTTTATGTATACAGTAATATAAGTATACAAGATAACTTTTGTATTTTATTAATTATTGTGTTCTTTAATTTACTGTGATTTTTTTTTTAGTGCTGCATTGGATCTGGGTAACAATTATTTTGTTTTCCTTTATACGTGTGTCCTGGAAATGACACTTAACCTGAATCTTGAATCTGTCTGACCTGATGAGTGTTTTCAGGAACTTCAATTTTTATGGGACAAGATGCTGGGGAAGCGCAGCAGGTCACTCACGAGGGAAATGGACAGCCAATGTTTCAGCCTGCGACCCTTCCTCTGATAAAAACGGCGATGGTCCGTATTCAGAGATGAAGAGAAGGGCAGGGGCAAAAGCTCGCAAATGAGAGTTGGGTCCAGGTGAGGAGAGGTGACTGGGCAGACAGGGGAGTGAAGTGCGGAAATATCGACAGAAGCTGGGAGGTATTTGCTCACAGTTCAGGATCAACCACGTTTTTGGAGGTCTCGTGTCACATACAGAACACACCAGACAAGGAAGCCACAAGGTTTCTACTAAGTAGAATCTTAATAGCATCCTTGTAGTTCCTTTGTAGTTATTGTGATTACTAAGATTAATACAAAGTTTGAAGTTCATCGTACATATACAAACTGAGATTCATTTTCTTGCAGGCATTCTCAATAATTCCATAATAGAATAATAACCATAATAGAATTAATGAAAGACTGCACCAGCTTGGGTGTTCAACCAGTGTGCAAAAGACAACAGATTGTGCAAATGCAAAAAGAAAGAAATAATAATGTAAGAGTATTAAATAAATATGCAATAAAGATCGAGAACATGAGATGAAGAGTCCTTGAAAGTGAGCCCTTAGGTTGTGGGAACATTTTAATAATGGGGAAAGTGACATTGAGTGAAGTTGTTCCCTTTGGTTCAAAAGCCTGATGTTTGAGGGGTA
Organism: Hypanus sabinus; assembly: GCF_030144855.1. NCBI lineage: Eukaryota > Metazoa > Chordata > Chondrichthyes > Myliobatiformes > Dasyatidae > Hypanus > Hypanus sabinus. The sequence continues at coordinate 126,546,734 of NC_082715.1, read as the reverse complement.
ATTATTGTTCCTGAACTTGGTGGTGTGAGTCCTGAAGCTCCTGTACCTTCTTCCTGATGGCAGCAGTGAGAAGAGAGCATGGCCTGGGTGGTGAATCCTTTGCTTGCATCTTCAGAAACAGATCTATTTCCATCTGTAATATCTTTATTTTCCCCTTTCAGGGTTCTTTTAAAGACCCTGACCTGGAGTTACACGCTGACTTCGATTCTTTGCGGGATTGGGACCCATTCTTGAGGTTTCATGACTGGCCGTTGTTCAGCACCCCAAGCCTGAGAGTCCGGCTTGGATTTGGAAGCCGAAGATCTCGGGGCTCTGGAGGCGGGCGGAGCGAGGGTTGGTGCCACAGCAGGAGACCCGTGTGTCATCGGGGGAGTGGGGATAACTGCTGTGGGCCCGAAGACCTGGGATCTTTGCGATCTTCAAGCACAAAGCTCGAAGGAAGTGACATAACGGACTTTCAAAATCGTAAACCGGCAAGTTGTTGTTGTGTCTCTCCACTCGCCGGGAAACTGGAGACATCTCTTTCTCCCTTATTAGGGAGAGAGAGAATCTGCGGTATGTCGAGTGCCTGGTAAAACACGAAATCTTTGGGGTAACTGTAAGTTGTGTCTTTGCGGTTGCTTTGCTCACACTGTGGGCTCGGTGGTGGGTGCCGAGGCTTTTTTTTCACCGGTGGGGGGAGGAGGGGGGATTGTTGCTTGCTGCCGCTTACACGCGGGAGGGAGGGGAGCTGGGGGGGGTACTTTGGGGTTCTTACATTTAACTGCCGTTCATTCTTTGGGGCATTTCTCTGTTTCATGGACACTTGCGAAGAAAAAGCATTTCAGGATGTATATTGTATCCGTTTCTCTGACATTAAATTGGACCTTTGAACCTTTGATGGACAGGGTCATATCCACTACTTTTTAAAGGATTTTCTATTTAAGGGCTTGGAGTTTCCATACTAGGCTGTGATGCAGCCAGTCAATATACTCTGCACCACTCATCTATAGAAGTTTGTCAAAGATTTCGATGTCATGCCGAATCTTCGCAAACTCCTCAGGAGGTAGAGGCGCTGCAGTGCCTTCTTCATAATAAAACTTACATGCTGGGCCAAGGATAGGTCCTCTGAAATAATAACAGAGAGGAGTTTAAAGCTACTGACCCTCTCCACCTTTGATCCTCAGATGAGGACTGTCTCTTGGACCTTTGGTTCCTTCCTCCTGAAGTCAATAATCAGCTCCTTGGTCTTGCTAACATTGAGTGAGAAGAGGCGTTTGCTGTGGCACCACCTAGCTAGATTTTCAATCTCCCTCCTATAAGCTGATTCATCACCATTCTGCCGGTGAAAGTGATGTCATGAGTGTTGTGCCTATCCTCACAATCATAAACGTAAAGCAAGTAGAACAGGGGGCTAAGCGCACAGCCCTGTGCTGATGGAGATCCTGGAGGAGATCTTGTTGCCAAATTGAACTGAACTTGGGCCTGCAAGTGAAAAAAATCAAAGATCCAATTTCACAAGGAGTTATCATCAAGGCCTTGAATTGATTAATTTTGAGCCGGAGAAGGTATTGAATGTTGCACTGTAGTTGATAAAGAGCGTCCTGATGTATGCACCTTTGCTGTCCAGATGTTCCAGGGTTGAGTGAAGAGCCAATGAGATGGTATCTGCTGTGAACCTGCTTTTCCCGAAGGGAAATTGAAGCAGATCCAAGTTGCTTCCCAGGCAGGGCTTGAAATGTTTCATCATCAACCTCTCAAAACACTTCATCACTGTGGATGTAAGCGCTACTGGACAATCATCATTGAGGCAAGTCCCCCGTTCTTCCTTGGCACAGGTATAATTGAATCCTGCTTGAAGCAAGTAGGTATGTCAGACTGCCGAAGTGAGAAGTTAAAGATCTTCGGTACTTGGCCAGGTACCCCATCTGGGCTGGATGCTTCCCATGGGTTCACCCTCCTGAAGGATGCTCTTATGTCTGCCTCTGAAACTGAAATCACAGGGTCGCTGGGGACTGGATTAAATTGCTATTAATCTCCAGTCTCTGCAGTGTTTATCAGTCCTTTGCATTACTGGTCCAGCGATTTAACCTCTCTACCATCAATGGCCCTTCCTACTAAGATTGGGCTATTTTCTTTCCCTATTTTCTCTCTCTTTTCTTAAGCAGCAAGGTTACACTTGCCATCTCTAAAAATCTGGGAGATAGTTTATAATTGATGGGATTTTGGAATGTGAAAACTTTCTTTGCTGCCTCCTTCAAAATACTTGTTTGGATGGAGACTCATTAGACTACCATCCTAATAATTGTTGTATTAGCAAGACACTGGAGAAACTCAGCAGCTCAGGCAGCAACTATGGCGGGAAATGGGCAGTCAATGTTTCAGATTGATCCTCTTCATCTCGAGTAAATGAGCAGGAGAAGGTAGCCAGCGTAAAGGGTTGAGGCAAGAAATGGATCCAAGTGAGGAGTGGCAGAAGAGTGGAACTAGCAACAGAGGTTGGGAGATGATAGGTCTCAAAGCCCTGAAGGTTGTGGAATCTGATAGGAGAGGAAGCTGGATGCACGGTCTACCTCTACATAATACTGGACATATAACAGTCAGCGCCGCGCAATTGCAGCACAGTGCATTCTGGAGCTTGGAGTTCAATTCCAGCACCATTCTGTAAAGAGTCCCTGCATCCTTCCTGTGGAATGCATCGGTTTTCCAGGCTTCTCCTGTTCCTTTCCACCGTCCAAAGTCCAAAATTATCCTGTGATTAGGTTAGGAATAATCAGGGTTGTGAGGTTACTGTGGCTGTGTGTCAAAGGGCCTTCTCTGCACTGTATCGCTAAAAGCTTCAAGTTCCTCAGCATCCACATCACCGAGGACCTCACGTTGTCTGTACACACCGGCTGTGTGGTGAAAAAGGCACAAACAGCACCTCTTTCACCTCAGATGGTTGAGGGAGTTTGGTGTGGGCCCCCAAATCTTAAGAACTTTCTACAGGGGCACAATTGAGAGCGTCCTGCATCACTGCCTGGTATAGGAACTGTACCTCCATTAATTGCAGGAGTCTAAAGAGAGTGGTGTGGACAGCCCAGCGCATCTGTAGATGTGAACTTCCCATGATTCAAGACAATTACAAAGACAGGTGTGAAAAAAGGGCCCGAAGGATCATTGGGGAACCCAGTCACCCCAACCACAATCTATTCCAGCTGCTACCATCAGGGAAATGGCACCGCAGCATAAAAGCCAGGACCAACAGACTCCAGGACAGCTTCTTCCACCAGGCCATCAGACTGATGAACTCACGCTGATTTGAGTGTATTTCTATGTCACATTGACTGCTCTATTTGTTATAAATTAGTATAAATTACTATGATTGCACATTTAGACAGAGGCGTAACATAAAGATTTTTACTCCTCATGTATATGAAGGACGTAAGAAATACAGTTAATTCAATTCAAATCAAATAAATAAAATAGTCAGTTTGTAATAGGCATATTAATTAGAACTATTTTTTAAAATTTGCATATCTATTGTACCTTTTAACATCAGTCTTGTGTTCTGACTATCCTTTCGCACTTTCCTATCCCTTTTTCCTTTTGCCGAATTAAAATCACTGAAAATAACGTCACCAAGTATTTATTCACTGAAACTGCGCCTTTAAGTATCTCTTGTACCTAACCTGCAGGCCCCCGGTAGTAAGGTGGCTCCACAACTGCCGGAGCAGAATTCGCTTTTATTTTTTTAATGTGAACTTCAGATTTGAGAACTTCATTTGATGTAATTGTGTAAACAATTGAATGGGCGAAGAGCGAATGCAGTAGAGATCGATCCGGTTGTTAACTCACCAGCGGGATCTGCGGGTCCTCTGCCCCCGGCGAGACATGGCGGCGGCGGTGGCGGTGCGGGGCCTGTGGAGAGGCTGCGGTAAGTACGAGGAGGGGATGGCAGAGAGGGGAATAGGGTGCGGGGAGGTGGGTGTAGAGGGGAATAGGGTGCGGGGAGGAGAGTGTAGAGGGGAATAGGGTGCGGGGAGGAGAGTGTAGAGGGGAATAGGGTGCGGGGAGGAGAGTGTAGAGGGGAATAGGGTGCGGGGAGGAGAGTGTAGAGGGGAATAGGGTGCGGGGAGGAGAGTGTAGAGGGGAATAGGGTGCGGGGAGGTGGGTGTAGAGGGGAATAGGGTGCGGGGAGGTGGGTGTAGAGGGGAATAGGGTGCGGGGAGGTGGGTGTAGAGGGGAATAGGGTGCAGGGAGGTGGGTGTAGAGGGGAATAGGGTGCGGGGAGGTGAGTGTAGAGGGGAATAGGGTGCAGGGAGGTGGGTGTAGAGGGGAATAGGGTGCGGGGAGGTGAGTGTAGAGAGGAATAGGGTGCGGGGAGGTGAGTGTTGAGGGGAATAGGGTGCGGGGAGGTGAGTGTAGAGGGGAATAGGGTGCGGGGAGGTGAGTGTAGAGAGGAGGTGGGTGTAGAGGGGAAGGGTGCAGGGAGGTGAGTGTAGAGGGGAATAGGGTGCGGGGAGGTGAGTGTAGAGGGGAATAGGGTGCGGGGAGGTGAGTGTAGAGGGGAATAGGGTGCGGGGAGGTGGGTATAGAGGGGAATAGGGTGCGGGGAGGTGGGTGTAGAGGGGAATAGGGTGCGGGGAGGTGAGTGTAGAGGGGAATAGGGTGCGGGGAGGTGAGTGTAGAGGGGAATAGGGTGCGGGGAGGTGAGTGTAGAGGGGAATAGGGTGCGGGGAGGTGAGTGTAGAGGGGAATAGGGTGCGGGGAGGTGAGTGTAGAGGGGAATAGGGTGCGGGGAGGTGAGTGTAGAGGGGAATAGGGTGCGGGGAGGTGAGTGTAGAGGGGAATAGGGTGCGGGGAGGTGAGTGTAGAGGGGAATAGGGTGCGGGGAGGTGTGTGTGGAGGGGAACAGGGTGCGGGGAGGTGAGTGTGGAGGGGAACAGGGTCGGGGAGGTGAGTGTAGAGGGGAATAGGGTGCGAGGAGGTGGGTGTAGAGGGGAACGGTGCGGGGAGCTGATTGTAGAGGGGAACAGGGTGCGGGGAGCTGATTGTAGAGGGGAACAGGGTGCGGGGAGCTGATTGTAGAGGGGAACAGGGTGCGGGGAGCTGAGTGTAGAGGGGAACGGTGCGGGGAGTTGAGTGTAGAGGGGAACGGTGCGGGGAGGTGAGTGTAGAGGGGAATAGGGTGCGGGGAGGTGAGTGTAGAGGGGAACGGTGCAGGGAGGAAAACAAAGCGGAAAGAACCAGTATAACAAAAACACCATCGATCATCCAATGCTCAGAGAGGAAAAGGCAATAAATCATGTTACCAATAAAAGTAAGCAAAAAGCATTCAGAATGAAAGTGAGTCCACAGACACAAAACCTGGAGCAGGCCACAGCCTCAGTTCAGCACAAGCTGAGTAAACATCACGGAGCAGCGAACAGAACCGGCCCGGGCCTCACATCTGGTCCCAGCACCCTGCCCTTTCAATTTCACCCGGTGTTTAAATAAGTGTTTATCTATCTATATATATTATTTTTTGATAATGACTGCTGAGAGGTGTGATAATTAAGTTTGGTGTGTTGTCGATAGTCGGAAGGTTTACCATGGGATACATGATGGTACTGATCAGCTGATAAGATGGAAAGATGGACATAATCAGAAATAGGTTTATCATCACTGACATAGTAATTTTTATGTCTTGCACTGTACTATGTCATAAAATAACAAAGTAGTGCTCATGGGTTTATGGACTGTTCAGAAATCTGATGGCAGAGGAGAAGAAGCTGTTCCTAAGACATTGAGCGTGGGTCTTCAGACTCCTCTACTTCCTTCCCAGTGGTCGTAAGAAGAACAAGGCATGCCCTGGATGGTGAGGGTCCTTAACAATGGATGCTGCCTCCATGTGGCACCATCTCCTGAAGGTGTCCTCGGTGGTGGGGAGATTTGTGTCCCTGATGATGTTGGCTGATTTTACAACCTTCTTTTGATCCTGTGCATTGGAGCCTCTACACCAAGTTGTGATGCAACTAGTCAGAATGCTCTCTGCCATACACCTGTGGAAACTTGCAAGAGTTTTTGATGACGTTCCAAATCTCCTCAAACTTATGACGAAGAAGAGTCGCTTGCATGTCCTTAATGTGATTGTATGAATGTGTTGGGCTCATGATAGATCCTCTGAGATGTTGATGCCTAGGAACTTGAAGCTGCTAACCCTTTCCACCTCTAACCCCTCAGGGAGGGCTGGCATATGATCTCTCGACTTCCTTTTCCTGAAGGCATGATAAATTTCTTGGTTTTGCTGGTGTTGAGTGTGAAATTGTTGGTCTGACACCACTCAACCGGCTGATCTGTCTCGCTTCTGCATGCCTCCTTGTCGCCATCTGAGATTTGGTGAACAACAGTGGTGTCATTGTCGATTTTATAGATGTTGTTTGAGCTGTATCTATTCATGCAGTCAGAAGCATAGAGAGATCTGAGCATTAGGCTAAGCACGCTTCCTTGGTGTGCCTCTGCTCATTGTCAGTGAAGAAGCAATGTTGTTACCAATCTGCACTGTCTGTTGTCTCCTGACAAGGAAGCTGAGGGTGCATTTGCAGAAGGAGGAGGTGCAGAGGCCCTTGTGTTGAAGCTTGTTGATCAGTACTGTGGGGATAATGCTATTGAGTGCCAAGCTGTAATTGGTAAACTATAGCTTGGCATATGTTTTGCTGTTGTTTAGGTGCCGTAAAGCAGAGTGTGGAACCAGTGAGGTTGCGTAGTCTCTAGACTTGTGGCAGTGGGTCCAGATCTTTGCATGGGCAGGAGTTGATTCTAGCCATGACCAATCTCTCAAAGCTCTTCATCACAGGAGAAATGAGTGCTGCCAGGCAATATTCATTGAGGAAAGAATGCTGCCAAGGTAGGGAAAGTGGTCTATGTTTTTAAGGGTGATATAGTCAGCTTTTATGGAGAGCTGGATAAGTGGCTTTTTGGGCAGTGGCTGATATAGGACCTGTGTCTTTTTTATAGTCAGAACAAAACCAGGACTTTCTCTGCTTTGGCAAAGGCATTCAGGATACATTGGAGGTCTTCTTCAGCGTGTACTGTGTGGCGTTGCCATCCGCTTACTGAAGCTCCATGATAGTCGTGGTGCTGAACTTGTTCTTGGACTTGGACCGGTTGAGGTTGAAAAGCCTGATGTCCGTTCTGTACATGATTGTGATTCCCTGTGGCAGGTCTTTGCCATTGAGGTGAAGGATGTCAGCAATAAAGATGGCAAATAGGATGGACGCTATGATGTAGCCTTCACGGTGAAGGGTTCTTAATCAGGACCACATTTGCTGAGTGCCCTGGCTGACGTGTCATCATGCTGTAACCTCAGTGTTCCAAATACTTCTCAGGACAGCCATGTCTTGATAGTATACACTAGAGAACTTGGCTGTCTGCTATATCAAATGCCTTTGTCAAATCTATGAAAGACAAGTACAAGGGGTGCCTTAGTTCACAGCATTTTTCCTGTAATTGGTGTGCTGTGAAGATCATGTCTGGTACCTCTAGACTGACTCAGAGAGCAACCACCATCTGATTATGTTGGAGGAGCCAATGCTAGATGAAGGAAAAGAGTTTTTGAAGACCGCTACCTACAGGTCCAAACAAAAGTTTTGGTCTATAAAGCAGTTGTCCTTCCCACGTCACTATATGGAGCTGAATCATGGACCATCTACAGTAGACACCTGAAAACTCTGGAACAATACCAGCAAAGAACCTTACAAAAGCTTTTGAGGATCATCTGGAAGGACAGAAGCACCAACACCAATGAACTGCAGGAGGCCAACATCAACAACATTTTCATTAAGATAGAGAATAACTAACTCCAATGGATAGGTCATGTCATTCGGATGCCTAACTCATGTCTCCTCAAACGGATCCTTTACTCCCAGAAGGAAGGTCAGCCAGCCCCCGGTGGGCAAAGGAAACGCTCCAAATATAACATCAAAATCAGCCTGAAGAAATTCAATATTACATCTAAACACTGGGAAGACGTTGTACTCAGTCGACGCACCTGGAGGAAATCTGTTCAAGAGGGAGCTGTGCTACATAAGGATGGTCTCCACTGTGCCGCAGAGAACAAGCAGCAGCTGCGAGAGGAGAGAATGGACAACCAAAAGACCCAACCACTGACCACAGCCGCCATTTAGCTTTGTCCACTCTGCACAGAGTATGTGGATCCCAGATCAGGCTCTGCAGTCACCTGAGGACACACCAACAGACAACCCCTTAGGAGAGCATCTTACTTGACTCGAGTGATCGCATTATTACTACTAGTCATTGAGGCAGCTCACTATGCTCTTCCAGAGAAACAATATGATTGCTGCCCTTGTTGAAGCAGGTTGGTACCACTGACTGAAGTAGTGGAGGTTTAAGATGTCCTGGAACACTCTAGCCAGCTGGTCATCATCAGCGTCGGGAACCTTACGACAGCTCACCCTCCCGAAAGGCATTCTGACGTCGAGTTCCAAGACCGATCACGGGGTCACCTGATGCTGCAGGGATTTACACAGGTATAATGTTACCCACTGTTTCAAAGCATGCATAAAAGGCATTGAGCTTATTGGGAGTGAGGCATCACGGCAAATTGTGCTGTTAGGTTTCACTGTATAGGAGGAAATGGCATGCAGGTTGTGCTCTTCAGCTGTGTACTAGTAGACAGAATAGAAGGATCAAGACAGGAGAGAGCAACTTGACAGGATAAGAACACCGTACTTGGTGGGGGTGAGAAGAAAGTGCAAATAAATCACAACTGACTTGGACTTCAACATTTTCTTACATTTGTTGCAATATCCAGAAACTTTACTCCAAAAACGAACTACTGAGGAGACTTTTAAAAGCTCCCAGTAATTAAGCACCATAGCTGATATTTATTATACCTGCTAGCCCTGCGAGTGGCGCCACCCTGCAATGCCCTGATTTAACCTGAGCCTAATCACAGGGCAATTTACAATGACCAATTAACCCACCAACTGCTACATCTTTGGACTGTGGGAGGAAACCAGAGCACCTGGAGGAAATCCACGCGGTCACGGGGAAAACGTACAAACTCCTTACAGGCAGCAGCAGGAATTGAACCTAGGGCACTGGTATTGTAAAGCATTGTGCTAAACGCTACACTACTGTGGAGTAAGTGTATTCCAAATTGTTAGTATCTTTTTGTGCTGAATAACTGAGCTCAAGGCAAATTCTGCTCATTAAGTCAAGGTGCACTTATTAAACAGAACAGACCTTCATAGATGGTACAAAAGAAGAAAATGAAAGCGGCGTCAAGCAAATTCTCAATTCTTGAAATTAGATTTTGCAGGTAAAACTGAATAGGGCAGAATTTTATTCTCTCGAAAGTGGATGGAGGTAGTCAGAAGTTTTTAAAATTATGTGATGCGGTCATATGGGGTTCAAACTGAGCAAAACTATTAAGTATTAATGCAATGAGAACAGGCAAAATGTCTTCAGCAAGAGAGCTGAGAATATGGAACATGCTCCCACCTGGAGCAGTTTGACATTATTAGCATCTACTTGCTTAACTTTTACTGATAGTGCATTCCAGGCATAAAACCCTCTGCTGAGGAGGAATATTTCACATATATTGTAATTTCCATTTCATGTTGCTAACCTGAACTATAAAATAGAAACAAACCATTTGGCCTCTCAGATTCATATTCTTATTAATGATCTGTGTGACTTTCTTCCTCTTCCCCTGTCAAGGTGTTGTATTCTCCCTAATGTGCTTACCTAGATTATTTTTAAATGTTTCTGTGTTATTTGTGTCAAGCTGCTCCAGATGGTAGCATGTTCCATATTCTCAGATCTCTTGGTAAGGACATTTTCCCTGCGCTCATTGCATTAGTTAATATTTTTGCTCAGTTAGAACCCTAAATGACTGCATCGTATACACGAGAAAGATCTGCCGATGCTGGAAATCCAAAAGCAACACTCATAAAATGCTGGAGGACCTCATCAGGTCTGGCAGCATCTATGAAAAAGAGTAAAAAGTCAAAGTTTTGAGCTGAGTCCTGATGAATGGTCTCGGCTAGAGGTAGCAACTCTTCAACATCGTTGCTACCTGACATGCTGAGTTCCTCTAGCATTTTGTGTGTGTCGACCGCATCATATAATTTTAAAGGTTTCCATCAGCTCAAAAAGACTAACTATTTGGAACATGCATACTCCAAATGCTTGTGGTGCTTAATATCCAGAAGCTTTTAAAAGTATCCTCAATAGTTTTTTTGGGGGGTAAGATTTCTGGATGTTACAATAAATGCAAGAAAACGTTGAAGTCCATGCCAAATGTATCTTAAATGCACTTTCTCCTCACCCCCAGCAAATATGGTGTTCTTACTCAAGAGTTATCCTGTCCAGTTGCTCTCTTCCCATCTTAAACCTTTAATTCTGTTTACCACTCCAGAACTGAGGTACGCAATCTGCTGCCCTGATGAAATGTCTCTGCCCGATGTATAACTGTTAATTCCCTTGATGATGCTTGGCTTGCTGAGTTACTCCAGCGTTTAGTTTGTGTTGCTGAAGATTTGCAGACCTGCAGAATCTGTTGTGTTTACAACCTGCTGGAATAACTGAATTTCTTTTTTTTTTATCACTTAGGTGACCTAGCATTATAGGTTCATGTCAATGTAACTTATTCTCAGTCATCTTTGTATATTTTTATTCTCCTGCCCTCATATTTCTCAGGCTTGGTCGTAAATCTATCTATGCTGTTCACCTCAGGGCTCCTTTGTAGTACATACTATTTATCAATTTCTAGATTAATGGTTGTCTTAAGTTATGACCTTTTTTAGATCATCTCTTAGCTTGGTATCTGTTATGATTATTGGACATAAATTAACACCATCTGCAATACCAAGGCCTTCAAACTTCTTTGGTATATTATCAAAGTCGCTTTAGAAATCCAGATAATCACGTCTGCCACATATTTTCATTGAATTTTTTTGAATGAAGGTGGTTGAGCCTTTGAGAATTCTTGCTGCTCTGTTCCTACTATTACTGCAAAGCTGACTGGTCTTTACTCTTCTGATCTTTGAAATTAATAACTTGTATTTCGTGTACTGTGTAGAGTGTGTTCAGGTTGTTTATGTGAGTCAAAAGCTGTGAAGGAAGTAATGGATAGACTGAAGAAGCAAGATGGAGCCGAATGGAGATGTTATACAGAAATGTGGTTATCCATATTAGTAGGAATATTAGAGCAGTAGAATATTTTTTGTATATTGATAGACTGGGAAATTCTCATAATCAGATGAAGTTGGATGTCCTCACTAACATGAAAATTTATGCACTCTCCCAAAAAGCACTAATCAAATCAAAATTATTTCACGAGTATTAGGAAGTATAAATAGGCTTACCACAATTATTTTATTTTTAGTAAGATCAAGTCCTTAATACTGTTTATAATCTTTATCTCTTTGTATGACTGGCTGAGTTCTTCCAACATTCTTGTTTTTGTTCAACGTAGCCTCCCTGTTTTTATATTCTGAATTAGTGTTAATGAAATCTAAGATATCTCGTACTTTATTCTTGCATTCTCAACCTGCCTTTGCAGTTTCAAAGATAAATTATGCACATACATTCTGATCTTTCTCTGCTCTGGCTTATCCTATAGGATGCCGTAGCCTTGTTTATTTTTCTTTGCCGAAATGCAACACTTCAGACTTCTATGATATTAAATTACATCTGCCACCTGGCTGTCCATTTTGCTAGACTTTCCATGCCCTCATAAATAATTTTCCTCCCCACTGTTTTTATGTATGTCTTTGCATCTTTTGAAATTTATCATATATACGGTTTTATCAGTTATTAACAAATACCTAGAGAAAAGAAGTGTTTCTGGTCCGGATCCCAAGGAACATTGTTGTGTACACACAAAGTACACTGCAGATGCTGTGGTCAAATCAACACGTACAACATGCTGGAGGAACTCAGCAGGTCGGGCATCATCCATGGAAATGAAGTCAATGTTTCCACGAATGCTGCCCGACCTGCTGAGTTCCTCCAGCGTGTTGTGCATGTTGATTGTTGTGTACCATCTTCAGCCACTTATCACAACTACTAACCTTAAGACAATTTGCTAAGATGCTACCACTGACCTTTTTCCATGAGGATACATTTTGCTAGCTAGCCTTTTAGCTGGGGCTGTTTCAGATGCCTTCTGAAAATTTGCATGGATGAAATCTACATGTGAATCCTCCTTTATTTTTATCAGAAAAAAATCAGTAATGTTGGTCCAATAAACAGAAAAAAAAGGAAACTGCCATTCCTTTATTGAAACCTTCAAATGGTAGTTGATTTATTCCCTGGCTTAATTGAACTCTGAGATGGGAGGGACTGTATGAAAAGGTTTGAGTAGACTTGGCCTATGTGTCAGAGCCTTAAGAAGGAGAGATGATTAACTAGCATAGATACAATTCTTAGGAAGCAATATCATTAGAGAATAGGAGACTTTCCCCTCAACTCAGGTTAAAAGACGGGGTCACAGTGGACTGGGATGAGGAGAAATTTCTTCACTCTAGAGCAGGGATTTTCAACCTGTGGTCCACAGACCCCTCAGTTAATTGTAGTGGAGGGACCATGACATAAAAAAGGTCAGGAACATGTGCTCCAGAGCTTAGTGAATCTAGAATTTCCCACTCCATAAGACTTTGAATGTTCAAAGTAATCTTTAAAATCAAAAACTTTTCAGAGTTGTTCAATCAAGTGAAAAGGAATTGGTCGCATCTCTTTTTAACTTTTTACTGCAGTAGTAAGTATAACATTGAAAACTTTCTGGCAACAGTGAACCCTTCCTACTTGATGCTGATGCATACTTCCCTGAAGCAGATGGAAAGGCTGTAGGGTGTCAGGAAGTGAAACACTCGCTGTACTATACCCAGCTTGGCAATGGCTTTTGAAGACATGGTAAGTATGTGGCTGGTCCAGTTGAGTTCCTAGAAACAGGTGATTTCCAGGATATTGACAATAGGGAAACTTGCCAATAGGATTGCCATTGAGGGTAGGTGGTTAGACTTGATGGAATGCTTACTAAGCGCTTCTCAGTTTTGCTGCATTAAGGTATGGACTGCTTTGTTTGTTGAGGTATTGGACCTGGAACTGAACATCAAGCAATGATCAGTGATCATTCCTACATCTGACTTTATCATGGATGAAGTGCCTTTAATGAAACAGCTGAAGATGGTTGTCTCTATGGACTCTTCCATGAGGAACACCTACAGTGGTGTCCTGGAACTGGTATGTTCCAACAGCCAAACCATCTTCCTGTATTGGAGTTGTGGCTACCCATTGCAATATTTTCCCTTGATGCTCACTGATTTCAGCTTTACTTGGGTTTTTTTGATGCAACAGTCAATGCTGCCTTGATACTAAGTTCACAGTAAATTTATTTTCTAAGTACATATATGTCACCGTATACAACCCTTAGGTTCATTGTCTTGTGATCAATCACAGTAAATACAAGAAACACAATAGAATCAATGAAAGACTGTAACTAACAGGATGCATGAACAACCAATGAGCAAAGGACAACACGCTATGCAAATATAAAAAGAGTGAAAAAATAATAAATGAGCAATAAATATTGAGAACACGAGAAGAAGAGTCCTTGAAATTGAGCCCATATGTTGTGGGAACATTTCAGTGATGGGCCGAGTGAAGTTATCAAGTCTGATTCAAAAGCATGATGGTTGAGGGGTAATAACTGTTCCTGAGCTTGGTGCTGTGAGTCCCGAGGTGCTGTACCTCCTTCCTGATGGCAGCAGCGAAAAGAGAGCATGGCCTGGGGTGTTGAGGTGATAATGGGTGGCTCTTTCCTGTGACAGCACTCTGTGTAGATTTGCTCAGTGGTGGGGAGGTTTTTACCCGGGATAAACTGGGCCATATCCACATTTGGTAGGGTTTTCCATTCAAGGGTATTGTTGTTCCCATACCAGCTCATGATGTAACCTGCTATTATACTTTCCACTACATATCTATAGAACATGTCGAAGTTTTAGATGGCATGCTGATTCTTCACAAACTTGTAAGAAAGTAGCAGAGATGCCCTGCTTTCTTCATATTGGCACATATGTGCTGAACACAGGACAGATTCTCTGAAATGATAACACCGAGGAAAAGTTGTTGACCCTCTCCACCTCTGATCCCCGAAAAAGAACTGACCCATTGACCTCTGGTTTCCTCCTCCTGAAGTCAATGATCTGCTCTTGCATCACTCAGCCAGACTTTCAATCTCTCTCCTATATGCTGATTTGTCACCACCTTTGATTCGGCCAATGACTGTGGTGTTGTCAGCAAATTTAAGTATGACATTGAAGCTGTGCTTAGCCTCACAGTCATAAGTATAAAGCAAGTAGAGCAGGGGCTAAGCACACAGCCTTGTGGTATATCTGTGCTGATGGAGATTGTGGAGAAGATTTTGTTGCCAATCAAAAGAGACAGGTCTGCAAGTGAGGAAATAGAGGATCTTGTTACACAAGGAGGTATTGAGGCTCAGGTCTTGAAGTTCATTGATTAGTTTTGAGGGGATGATAGAAGAGAATGCCAAGCTGTAGTCAATGAAGAGCATCCTGATGTATGCATCTGAAGATGTTTCAGCTTTGGGTGAAGAGCCAACAGAACGGCATCCACTGTTGACATGTTGTGGCGGTAGGTGAATTTGAACACGCTGAGTTGCTTCTCAGGCAGGAGTTGATATGTTTCATTGCCAACCTCTCAAAACACTTCATCACAGTGGATGTAGGTACTACTGGATGATCGTCATTGAGGCAGGTTACCATATTCTTACACATCAGTACAATTGAAGCCTGCTGGAAGCAGGCAGGTGCTTCAGACTGCCGAAGTGGGAGGTTAAAAGAGCTGAGTAAACACTCTAGCCAGTTGATCAGCACAAGTCTTTAGTACTTGGCCTGGTACCCCGTCAGGGCTGGATACTTTCCGTGGGTTCACCCTCCTAAAGGATGCTCTCACGTTGACGTCAGAGACTGAAGTCACCGCGTCATCAAAGGCTGTGGGATTTTGTGATGGTGCCTGCATGTTTTGGTGGTCAAAGTGAGGATATGTTTTGATGATCAAATAAGCATAAAAGACATTGAGCTCAGTTGATAGCAAAGCCTTGTCGTCACCTTTTTTGCTTAGTTTCACTTTGTAGGAAGTGATGACATTCAAGCCCTGTCACAGCTTTTGAGCATCTTTCATTGATTCAAGTTCACTTTGCATGTGAGATTGTGTTCCCAATTTTGTACCTGGACCTCTTGTCTGGCAGAGCTGGTCCTTGCCCTCAACAACTTTTTCTTCAGCTCCTCCCACTTTCTCCAGACTAGGGTAGCCATGGCCACCTGCATGGGTCCAGTTGTGCATGCCTTGTCATTCATGTTCCAAGCCTTCCCTGGTAGTGCTCCCCAACTCTTCCTCCGCTTCATTGACGACTGCATTTGTGCTGCTTCATGCACCCATGCTGAGCTTGTCAATTTCATCAACTCTGCCCCTAACTTCCACCCTGCCCTTAAGTTCACTTGTTCATTTCTGACACCTCCCTCCCCTTTCTCGATCTTTGCCTCTATGCCTGGAGACAAACTGTCAACTGACATACTTTATAAACCTACTGATTCCCATTGTTATCTTGACTATTCCTCTTACCACCCCATCTCCTGTAAAAACGTTATTCCCTTTCCCCAGTTCCCCAGTGCTGTATCTGTTCCCAGGAAGAGGCTTTCCTTTCCAGGACACCAGAGATGTCCTCCTCGTTCAAAGAACGGGGTTTTCATTCCTCCAATATTAATGCTGCCCTCACCCACATCTCCTCCATTTCCTGTGCATCTACACTCATGTCATCTTCCCGCCACCTTAACAGTGATAGAGTTCCTCTTGTCCGTATGAGCCTCTACATCCAACACATCATCCTCCATAACCTCCACCATCTCCAAAGGGATCCTATCCTAAACATATTGTTACTCTCCCCCCCCCCCCCCCCCCCAGTAGGGATTACTTGTCCATTCATCCCTCCCCACACTTACCCGGCAAGTGGCCTAAGTGCTACACCTGTCCATTCACCTCCTCCCTCACCTCCATTCAGGTTCCCAAAGAGACTTGCAAGGTGAGGTAATACTTCACCTGCAGATCTGCTGGGGTCATCTGCTGTGCCGATGTGGCCTCCTCTACATTGGGGGGAGCGCTTCGTTAAGCACCTTTGCTCTAACCACCAAAAGCAGAACTTCCCAGTAGCCAAACATTTTAATTCTAATTCACATTCCCATTCTGACATGTTGGTTCATGGCCTCCTCTTGTACCAAAATGAGGCCACCCTCAGGACGGAGGAGCAACTCCTTATATTTTGTCTGGGTAGCCTCCAACCTGATGGCATGAATATCGATTTCTCCTTCCAATAAAATTTTTTATCATTCCCCCTCCCCTCTTCTATTCCCCATTCTGGCCTCTTACCTCTCTCACCTGTGTATCACCTACCCCTGGATCCCTTCCTCCTTCCCTTTCTCCCTCCCTTTCTCCCATGTCCCAATGTCCTCTCATATCAGATTCCGTCCTCTCATATCAGACCCTCTCCAAACCCTTTATCTTTCAAACCCACCTGCTTCATCTATCACCTTCTAGCTATGCTCTCCCCCCCCCCCCACCTTTTTATTCTGTCATCTTCTCCCTTTTCATTGCTGAAGAAGGGTCTTGTCCTGAAATATTGACTGCTGCCTGACCTGAGTTGTTCCTGCATTTTGTGTGTGTTCCTGTTTTATTTTGCTTGGTCGCCAGACCTGAATGCCACTGATGTGGTCCTCTGCGGATCTCTTAGTTCATCCAGGATTTCTGTTTGAGGAAGACTGAGTGATTTGTCTTTTTAATGATGTTTAGAACAAGGCATTGATGAAGTCTGATGTAAGTACAAACACTGGGCTAAAGACTCTGTTCCCATGTTCTGTTGTTCTATGTTCCAAGTAGTCCTAGTAAAGCTAAACCTCAGATAGACAACAGTGAGCTCATTATTGGTGAGTAAGTGCTGCTGAATGCCCCTGATGATTGAGAGAAGACTGATTGGGCAGAAATTAGATATGTTGGATTTATCTGCTTATTGTAACCAGAAAATTCCTGAGTAATTTTCCACATTATCAGATAGATACTCATGTAGTACTTCTGAAACATGTTTGCTGGAGCGTGCTCATTCTGGAACACTAGAGTTCAAACTATAGTTGGAATATGTCTGATCTCGTAGCCTTTGCTGTCACCCATTTCTTAATAGTAGGTATGTTAATAGATTCAGTCCAGTAGACTGAAAATAGGTCTTTGAAGATTTTAGGAGTTTGTGATGTTGAGAGATATATGTTATTGGGATGAACCTTTGGGCCCATTTCATTCTGTTCCAATGGAAGAATTCTATGAAGTCCATCTGGACTGAAACGTGCCTCTGGGAAGCTCTAGCTGCTTTATTCCACTACTGCTGCTTGTTGTATAGGTGAATTAGCTCTTGCCTAATTGATCTTCTATTCCCGGTCAAATTAGAGCAATATTCCTCAAAACTATGTTGAAGCATCCTTAACCAACATGAGCACTCCTTTCTTTGCATGGAAAATAAAGTACAGAAAATAGTAAATTACCTCCAGCTTGCCTTCACTGTCATTGTATTTGTGAACAAAATCAAAAGGCATCATCTTTGTAAAGTCGCAGCAAAACCTTTAACCCACGTGCCCAAAGCATTTGAGCAAAATATTTTTGAGTAGCTTTGATTTAGTTATTTTGAAGTAATTTATGTACAAATGCTAAGATGTTGAATATTATATGTGATTTTTTTTTGATCATTTAAATATATTTTAAACTTAATATCCCAGAGGTTTTCTTTTCGTAGCTCTTAAGATGTTTCTCATTAGAATAGCCAGCTGATTTTCAAATTACTGTTCTGTTATTGTTTTAGATACAATTTATTCTGTGAACATCTGTTAAATGCCGCTAGTAGCAACACACAATGATAAATAAATCTAGACCTGGTGAGCATGTTGAAAGAAATACTCTCACATGCTGCATAAATATTGCATCTGTTAGATTGATCTGTAACTCGCTCGGCCACAACTCTTTCTCTTGTTAAGCCAAAGGTAAAGACTACCCACATTGGTTAGTGAATAAAAATAGTGATTTCTGGCATATTGGATCAAACACCTTTATTCTGAATTTCATTCCCTTTCCAATATACTGGTCCATGGCCTCCTCTTGCTTTGTGATGAGGCCACCCTGGGTAGCCTCCAACTTGATGGCATGAACATCGATTTCTCCTTCCGGTAAAAAAAATAACCTTTCACTCCCCTCTTCTATTCTGCACTCTGGCCTCTTACCTCTTCTCCTATCATCTTCCCTCTGGATCCTCTCCTTCCCTTTCTCCTATGATCTACCCTCCTTTCCTTTCAGATTCCTTTCTCACACAATATTCCTAATATTCTGGCTGGGAAACTTACATCATCGTTAGCAATGGGTGAGGTACTGGTAGATTTGAGGGTAGGAACTGTTATTTAAAATGCTATTTTAAAAGTTCAGCGCAGAAAAACCTGGGTCCATATATTCCCCAGCTGTGGTAAATAAGTTGATAGAGAGGATTCTAAGGGATAAGATATGATTTGTACATCTGCAGAGATGGGTGGATTAAGGGTAGTCAGCATGGCTTTGTGTATGGAAGATCATGTATTTTGAGCACGATTTGAGTTTTATTTTTGGTGAGGTGACCAAGAAAGTTGATGAGGACAGTGTGGTTGATGTCAGTATGGCTTTTGATAAGTTTCAACATGGTAGGCTGCTCTGGGAGATTAGATCGCATGGAATCCAGAGAAAGCTGGCGAATCGGATGCACTGTTGGTGGAAAGCAGAGGGTGATGGTAGCAAATTGTTTCTCAGACTGGATGTCTGTGACGAGTGGTGTACCTGGGGTTGCTGCTTAGCCCACTATTGTTTGTCAGCTATATCAACAACTTGGATAAGGATGTACAAAGCATGGTTAGTAAGATTGCAGATGACACTAAAATTGGTGGTATAGTGGAAAACGAAGAATGTAATCAAATATTACAGGGGTGTCTTGATCAACTGAGTAAGTGGCCAAGGAATAGCACATGGAGTTTAATTTGGATAAGTGCAATTAGGAATTTCTCAGTGAATGGCAGTGCCCTGGGGAGTGTTGTGGAACAGAGGAACCCTGGCATACAACTACATGGTTCGTTGAAAATAGAGTCACAGGTGGAGAAGAAGGCATTTGTTATGTTTGCCTTCATCAGTTAGGCATTGAATCGAGAGTTGGAATGTCATGTTATAATTGTAAAGCTATGGTGAGATCTCATTTGGAATACTGTGCGAAGTTCTGGTCATCTGGGCATAAGAAGGATATCATTAAGTTGGAAAGGGTGCTGAAAAGCTTCATGAGTATTTTACCAGAGCTGGGGGGCTTTAGCTGTAAGGAGAGACTGGATGAGCTGCAACTGTTTCCCTGCAGCGTAGGAAGCTGAGAGGTGACCTCACAGAAGTATGTTCGGTATAATCATAGGGTATATAGATTAAGTGAATGGTCACAGTTTTCTCACCAGGGTAGGGGAATTTAAAAACTAGAAACCAAAGAGCACAAACCAGAGAAACTCTGCAGATGCTGGAAATCCGAGCAGCATACATAAAATGCTGGAGGAACTCAACAGGCCAGGCAGCATCTATGGAAAAAAGTACAGTTGATGTTTAGGGCTGAAATGTCGACTGTACTTTTTTTCCATAGACGCTGCCTGGCCTCCTGAGTTCCTCCAGCATCTTGTGTGTGTGTTCAGAGCTTAGAGTACTTCTGCACCATCCACCTCTAGCAGGACTTCCTAGTGGTCAAACATTTTAATTCTGATTCCCCTTCCGACATGTCATGTCCATAGCCTCGTTGTGTCAAGATGAGGCCATCCTCCGGGTGGAGGAGCAACACCTTATATTCTATCCAGATATCCTCCAACTTGGTGCATGAATATCAATTTCTAATTCTGGTAATCAAATTCCCCCTGCCTCTCTCTACTCTGACCTTTAACTTCTTAACCTACCTACCACTTCCCCCAGATCTCCTCCTTCCCTTTTTCATTAGTCCATTCTCCTCTCCTATCAGATTTTTTATTCTCCAGCCCTTAACCTTCCCCACCCACCTGGCTTCACCTATTACCTTCCAGCTAGCCTCTTTCCCCTCTCCCCACCTTTGTATTCTGCCATCCTCCCCCTTCCTTCTGAGTCCTGCAAAAGGACCTCAGCCTGAATTGTTGATTGTTTATTCATTTCCGTAGATGCTGTCTCACCTGTTGAGTTTCTCCAGCATTTTGTGGGTGTTGCTAGAGGGCATTGGTTAAAGCGAGAAGGCAATTTTTAAAAAGGAATCTGATGGGCAGTTTTTTCACACATTGTATAGTAAATACATGGAATGAGCTGCCAGAGGACATCATAAATACATGCACAATATTTAAAGAACATGTTGACAAGCACATGTATAGAAAAGGTTCAGACCAAATACGGGGAAATGGGACTAGCTAGCCTGGATGGGTAGGACCATTTCCACACTGTATTGCAGTGACCCTAGTAATGAAGATCTGTGTTCCAGAACCAACCAGACCATTCCAGTATAGGAACAACAATGCTATGTATATGACAATATGAAAGATCGCATTTATTTTCCCTTATGATATTTGGCCCATCCAGTCAAAGCAGTTCACAGAGCAATTCCATCAATTCTAAACCTCCAGTTCTTTTCTGGTTGCCTATTGTCTTTCCCATGTCCATCAACACCTGCCTCCTGATTCTCCTGTTACCCACTCATACCGGGGTAGTTTACAGTAGCCAATTAATCAATGAAATCAATCAGTGGGAGTGTAGAGAAATCAGAACACTTGAGAAACACATATCTTCACAAAAGAAACATACAAACTCCATAAAGATAGCACTGGTGACCGTCTGAAATTAGGACTCAGAGCTACGTTATAGCAGTTGTGCTTCATTTTTCCACCCAGGAAACTCCAGTTCATGAAAAGCACGACCAATCCAATTAAAATAATTACTGCTCAATCAATCTACACTCAGTCATCAGTAAAATGATGGAAGGTGATTTGCACTCGCAGTGTTGCTGGCTTCGGTGTTAAATAGTGACCACAAATATGTATGATAAAGACCACCTTGTACAACTATGCCACATTGAATGACACAAAGCTGAAGGATGTGGAGAAATATGATCTGGGGCGACTACAGTCCATCAAACCAGGTTACAACAGTGCCATGCTATGCAAAATTTACCTTGTAAATTACCTTTCAGAAATGTGGATGAAAAAGAGCTTATGTTCACTCAAAGATGTAAGCTGAATCACTTAAAGTAATTTATGTATAAATAGTAAGATGTAGAATATTATATGTGATTTTTTAAATTTGATAACACTACTGCCATTTCTTGCAGGTTTTATAGTACTAGAACATGAAACGGGTCTTAAAACAGCAGTATCAGTGATATATAGCACAATTCGTCTAAGTAATCTCACATCTAAGAAATTTTAGATTAATAAATTATGTAGAGATTTAAGCATCAGAACCTTTAAATACTATATTCAATTTCAGCCAGAAAATGAAACTGTCAAAGGTCTTTTTACAATCTTAAGTTGTCTTGATTATTTTAAGAAGTAGCTTATTATTGATGCCCTCTGTTTTTTATTCTGAACTGATCCATCTTGCGTGATGGTATAAAATAGTATTGAACTGCTTTCCAGATTCCCACAGCATACTTGATGCTTGCTTGCAGATCCTTGTCAGAAATATTTCTAAATTTGGGAAAAAATTGGGCTAACTATTCAATGCTTTCCGTTTTGTGTGGTTTTCTGGACAGTGATATACAGAGCTCAGAAATGAAGCTACATCAGTCCACTAGGCTGACTCTGATGCTTTTGAGATTAAAATAGTACAATATCCAAACAAGTAAGTTAAAAGTATGCTTTTTAAAAAAAACACCAATAGGTCAAGGATTCAGGCGGTGAATCAAAATTAATCAATTGGAAAATCAATGGTAAACACAGCAGATCTCATTATCTGACACTGGAGATAATTTCTGCACAATATAACTAAACAAAATATGTTCCATTTATTGGAATCTGTATCATTTCAGTATCTACAATAATTACTGTACATTGTTATCAGCCAGATAAATAGCTCTTGCATGCTCTTGGCCTTTGATGAAACCATTTCTGCATCACAGTACAGGCTAGAAGAGTTTAAGTGGCCTATTCCTTAAGGTGCGAACTAAATTGCTAAATAAACTTCAGAGAACTGCAACTGAGTAGTAACAAGACAAACAAAAATTGTGCCAAAGTAATATTAATTCCTTTAAATTAAGTATATTACAAGAGTCAGAGCTATTTATTTCTAGGAGGGAAAATGCTAATTAAACTAACACTCTTTATATTGCCATGCTGATAGCTCTCTATCTATTCAACTGATTCATCTTCCCCTCAAGGATGCAGCCACACTCTTGTCCATTCCTTTGATTTGGGATAGGTTTCTTTAGATTAGAAAAAAATCGCAAATGTATTTTCTTTATCGAAGAAGGGAGGGAGGCAGAATACAGCAAACTTGTGGCCAACTATGACTGGGAGAAAATATTAGAAGCAGTTATTAAAGATGATATGTTGGAACATTTGGCAAAATTCAAGGTAATCAGATGACAGTCAACATTATTTTGTGTATACAAAATCATGTGTGACAAATTTATTGAAATTGCTTGAAAATGAAGGTAAAAAGAGCCAGTCAGTTTTTATGTCAGATCTTATTAATCCTGTATGTTTATTACTTTGACAGAATGCACGTCCGTAATAGTAACATGAATAAAACCCCAAAGGAATATCCTGCCAGGGGTAGTAGTAGAGGCAGGAACATCAAGTGCATGCAAGCAGTTCTCAGATAAGCACATAGAGGATAGAAAAATGAACATCTACGTAGCAGGGAAGAGTTAGATTGATCCTAGAGTAGGTTGATGGTTGGCTCAACATCGTGGGCCGAAGGGCTTGTTTTGTAATCTATGTTTTGCGTTCTAAAAGTAGAAAGCTGTAACTTTGCATTAATTTTGACTTCCTCTTCAATCCCTAAGTCATTATTAACTTTGGAAATATAAGGAGGAATAGGCCTTTTGATCCCTCGTCCCTGATCACGTCTGATTTTTTCCAGCAGTAACCTTGATTGCTTTAAAAACTGAAAATCTCTGGATCAGCCGCTGAACCTCTGTAGCTTGAGTAGAGGATTCATTTGTTTTTTTTTCCTTGTGCTGAATGTTGACCAGTTATCTTGAGACAGTGATACTGGTTCTAGACACCTCTGCCACGGAAAGCATCATCCCTACAGCTTCTCTGTCAAGGCTGATGAGAATATTGTATGTTTTAACAAAATCCCCTTTTATTTTTCCTAACTTTATGTTCAGCTTGTTCTCCCAAGATAAAGATATATTCCAAGGAACCGGTCTGAAATGTAAATATGGTGGATTGTTGTTGGCCCAATGCAGAACCTTGAGGGACAATATTAGACACAATCTGCTAATTAAAGTGCCTGCCAACTATTCCTTCACTCTATTTCTTGCTGCTTAGCCAATTTACTAGCTTGATCACTAATTTGTCTTCAGTTCCATGAGTTTCATCATTAGCTAAAAATCTATTAGAATTGAGCTTGATTTTTTTGGAAATCCTTACTGCTAATGTCTCCTGCTGCTCCTCTATTCACTCAATTTACTCTTAAATATTCAGTCAGATTTGTCAGGCATGACTAGGTTCAATGACTAGGTCCTACTAGGTTCAATGAAATAATCACTCGACCTTTCAGCTTAGTATTTCCCTGTTCACATGAGGTGATCTAGACTGCAACCTTACTGATAGAAATTGATATGCAGGATATTTTAATCTTTTTGAAAGTTTTTTAAGGCAAGAGAACTTCGAAAGAATACAGTTAGGCTGATGTTCTCACAAAAACATAGCTGTGGATTCATATTCGGTAATTAGGTGCTACTGGCATTCCAAATGGCATCCCCATTTTGTGGGGATCTGTCAGCCTTTATGGATTTTTTGGGTATTTTATGTCAGCTTTACTAAATTATTTCCCAGCGTTTATCTTGTACTTTATGTTTGCCACTATTTTTAATTTTATTGTTGTTTCTTATTTGTTTTTCATTGAAATGTCTTTTTCCACTCTTTGCAGGAAGTATTTTTGTGAGCTCTGCCTGGAATCGGACTGGATGGCCTCTTCTCCACTGTACCTCAGCGCTTCAGACTGGATTATCCACATCCACAACACTCCCTTTTGTGCTGCATCAATATAGGCACAGCAGTTTCTTTAACAAATGTAAGTTTGGTCTTCTAGATCTAAAAGTGATCGATCTTCTAGTTCTAAAAGTGATTTAAAGCATTTTCATCTTTGTCATTTTGTTTTAAGGAATTGAATGTTTAAGCTTTGTCGATTGTCATTACCGCTATTGAAAAGCGCATGATGAGTTGATTTTTTTTAAATGATATAGTTAGTTGAGCAACTCTTGTAACAGGATTTTCATGTGAAGCTGAAAAGCAGGTGTTGTGTATGTAACTTTGAAGTATTGTAGCCTCAGTTCATTCTGGCTAACCTGATGTGGTCTAATTTATAATGTGCTGATACTCAGCATGCACAATGATTTCAGCATCTTGTTAAATCACAAATTCTTAATGCTGAAGGCTTCTCAATCTGACTACACCATCTGTGCTATATGCCATAGGCAGAAATAGTCTTTGAGAAGAGAGGCAAAGAAGTTTAACGTACCCAAGGAGAACAAGATTCTTTCACTTTTAAACGTTTAGGGAGAATTTTGTTTTTCCCAAAATATAACTTGTTAGCACTTAAAGGAATTATTAAAACTATATAATGGATCTCATAAGTTTCAAATGTTGGAGGAATTCAGCAGGCCAGGCATCTTATATGGAAAAGAGTACAGTCGACGTTTTGAGCCGAGATGCTGCCTGGCCTGCTGAGTTCCTCCAGCATTTTGAGTGCATTGTTTGGATTTCCAGCATCTGCAGATTTTTTCTTTTGAGTTCATAACTTTTGGCAACAATGCATCTTTGGATTCCAAACTTTAATGGATCTGAACAGCTCAGTCTGGGCACCTACTTTCACATATCTATATCTACAGTATGTTAGCATTTCCTGAGGAACATAGAATTATAGAAGCCTTATAACACAGAAGGAGACTATTCAGTCCATTGTATTTGCACCAGCTTACTGCCCATTTCTGGCACTTGGGCTGTAGCCCTGCTAGTCACAATTGTTTAGGTTTTTTCTACATGTGTTTTAAGTGTGATGAATGCCAGACCCCTTCTGTGATTTTTACTTCTCTTGCAGCATAGGAGGCCATTCAGACCTTCTAATGTAACTAGCTCTCAGACCATTCCAGTCAATCCCAGATCCCCACTTATTTTTCTGTGGCCTATTGTCTGTCACATGTCCATCAATTCCATCTTGATTCTCATATAACCACGTTCCATAGGCATAATTTGCAAATGCCTACAAAAGAGTGAGTCCAAGCAATGTGCAAGAGAACGGGAGCAAACAAGGAAGCCCATGTTGTCACAGGGGAATGAACGTACGTACCCCATGCAGATGTCATTAATGACTAGAATTAAACACGCAGAAAACTGCTGTGTCACATCTCCACTCTAATCTTTCTACCATTTACTTTTAATTTATACTCCCTGGCATTTAACTTCTCTGCAAGGGATAATAGCCATTCCTACTTAGCTATGTATCTTGCAGTTTAATGTATCCCAATTAAGTTTTCCCACAACCTCCATTGTTCCATTTCTTAGAAAAAAATAATATGTTTTTCTCTGTGGAGAGAAAAACATAGTTAATATTTCAATTTACAAACCAGAGAAACTGCAGATGCTGGAATTCCAAGCAACACACACAAAATACTGGAGGAACTTAGTAGGCCAGGCAACATCTTTGGAAAACAGTCGATGTTTCGGGCCTGCTGAAGTTTTCTTGCTGGTTGCTTTATCACCCAGCTTTTCACTTATTACTGCCCGTTACACCGTTGACATTTAGGGCAGCAATGAAATCCTTCATCTTTATCTGTCCATACTGTCAGTCATAGATAAAGCACAGATAGAGAAAGATTCTTCATTGTTGTTTCTATAACAATTTTTTTTTGATCAGTCAGTGTCGATACCTCTGACTGAACCCCTAAACCTGGAGGACTGATAGATGATTCTTATCTGATCTCTACCTTTTGACCTGTTTGGCATAGGTGTCCCTACCAAGAGCCAAAAGTACCAGGTCCTGACTCTCGCCAACATAGCTCTCCAGGTCACTGAGGCACATAGCCTCCAAACTCTATGACAAGGTTGCAGTCCTTTTGAAGGACCCAACTTCAGCCTTTCCTTAATATACTTTAAAAGAATAAAAGAAAATTTGAATGTTTGTAATATACTGTATGTTTAATACTTATGTGGATTATGATAACAAATACCAAAGTCTGATAAAATTTCTACAAGATTCATACAATCACTCCAATACAAATTGTGGAAATAAGAAGATATTTGTTTTCAAACTTCAAACCCCTGATTGTATTTATGGAAATAAATGGGATCCCACCACCAAGCACATCTTTCCCTCCCCCACCCTTCTGCTTTCCACATTGCTCCCTATGTTGCTCCCTACGTTACTCCCTTGTCCACTCGCTCCCCCCCTCCCAATCCCTTGCCACCGATCTCCCTCCTGGCACTTATCCTTGTAAGTGGAACAAGTGCTACACCTGCCCTTACACTTCCTCCCTTACCACCATTCAGAGCCTCAGACAGTCCTTCCAGGTGAGGCGACACTTCACCTGTGAGTCTTCTTACCCCATCCCTTATTTATTTATCTTTTTTTTTCTCTCTCTCTCTCTCTGTCCCCCTCACAACCACTCCTTGCCTGCTCTCCATCTTCCTCCGGTGCTCCCCTCCACTTTCTTTCTCTCTAGGCCTCCCATCCCATGATCCTCTCCCTTCTCCAGCTGTGTATCCCTTTCACCAATCACCTTTCCAGCTCTTTGCTTCATCCCTCCCTCTCCTGTCTTCAATCATTTCAGATCTCCCCTTCCCCTCCCACTTTCAAATCTTACTATCTCTTCTTTCAGTTAGTCCTGATGAAGGGTCTCAGCCCAAAACGTCGACTGTACTACTTCCTATAGATGCTGCCTAGCCTGCTGCATTCCACCAGCATTTTGTGTGTGTTGCTAGGTTTATTAAATCCCCATTTTAACATAGTTGTCACTTAACAAGTTGCATTTTAGAAACATAGAAAACCTACAGCACAATACAGGTCCTTCAGCCCACAAAGCTATGCCAAACATGTCCTTCTCTTAGAAGTTACCTAGGTTTACCCATAGCCCTCTATTTTTCTAAGTTCTGTATACCTGTGTAGGAGTCTGTTAAAAGAGACTCTCATGCTAGCCATTTCAGCCCTGAGGAAAAGCCTCTGACTATCCACATGATCAATGCCTCTCATCATCTTATACATTTCTGTTAGGTCACCTCTGATCCTCCGTCGCTCCAAGGAGAAAAGGCCGCGTTCTTTCAACCTATTCTCATAAGGCATGCTCCCCAAACCAGGCAACATCCTTGTAAATATCCTCTGCACCCTTTTTATGGTTTCCACATCCTTCCTGTAATGAGACGATCAGAACTGAGCACCGTACTCCACATGGGGTCTGACCAGAGTCCTAAAGAGCTGCAACATTACCTCTCAGCTCTTAATTCAATCCCACGATTGATGAAGGCCAGTGCACCGTATGCCTTCTTAACCACAGAGTCAACCTGCACAGCAGCTTTGAGTATCCTATGGTCTTGGACCCCAAGATCCCTCTGATCCTCCACACTGCCAAGAGACTTAATGTTAATGCTATATTCTGCCATCATATTTGACCTAACAAAATGAACCACTTCTCACTTATCTGGGTTGAACTCCATCTGCCACTTCTCACCCCAGTTTTGAATACTATCGATGTCCTGCTGTAACCTCTGACAGTCCTCCACACTATTCACAACACCCTCAACTATTGTGTCATCAGCAAATTTACTAACCCATCCCTCCACTTCCTCATCAAGGTCATTTATAAAATCACAAAGAGAAGGGGGTCACAGAACAGATCCTTGAGGCACACCACTGGTCACCAGCCTCCATGCAGAATATGACCCATCTACAACCACTCTTTGCAAAATGTACAAGAAGCTAGAGGAACTCAGCAGGTCGTGCAGCATCCTTGGAAATGAGCACACAACATTTCGGGCCAAGACCCTTTGTCAGGACTTAGTCCAGCTTGTTGTATATGTTGCTTTGACACCAGCATCTTCAGTGTACTTTGTGTTTACAATCACTCTGCCTTCTGTGGGCAAGACAGTTCTGGATCCACAAAGCAATGTCCCCTTGCATCCCATGCCTCCTTACTTTCTCAGTAAGCCCTGCATGGAGTACCTTATCAAATGCCCTGCTGAATTCTGTGTTTAGTCACATCCTCAAAAAATTGAGTCAGGCTCGTAAGGCATGACCTGCCTTTCACAAAGCCACGCTGACTATTCCAAGTCATATTATGCTTCTCCAAATGTTCATAAATCCTGCCTCTCAGGATCTTCTCCATTAACTTACCAACCACTGAAGTAAGTCTCACTGGTCTCCCTTTCTTGAATAAGGAAACAACATCTGCAACCCTGCAATCCTCTGGAATCTCTTCTGTCCCCGTTGATGATGCAAAGATCATTGCTAGAGGCTCAGCAATCTCCTCCCTCACCTTCCACAGTAGCCTGGGGTACATCTCGTCTGGTCCCGGTGACTTATCCAACTTGATGCTTTCCGAAAGCTCCAGCACATCCTCTTCCTTAATATCTACTGTACATGCTCAAGCTTTTCGGCCCTACAATCACCAAGATCCTTTTCCGTAGTTAATACTGAAGCAAAGTATTCATTAAGTTCCTCTGCTATCTCCTCTGGTTCCATACACAGTTTTTCACTGTCACACTTGATTGCTCCTATTCTCTCATATCGTATTCTCTTGCTCTTCACATACTTGTAGAAGCCTTGGGGTTTTCCTTAGTCATGTCTGCCAAGGCCTTCTCATGGCCCCTTCTGGCACTCCTAAATTTCATTCTTAAGCTCCTTCCTGCTAGCCTTATAATCCTCTAGATCTCTATCATTACCTAGTTTTTTGAAGCTCTTCTTTTCTTCTTGACTAGATTTACAACATGTTTGTACACCATAGTTCCTGTACCCCACCATCCTTTCCCTGTCTCATTGGAACGTACCTATGCAGAACCCCACACAAATATCGCCTGAGCATTTGCCGCATTTCTTCCGTATTTTTCCCTGAGAACATCTGTTTCCAGTTTATGCTTCCAAGTTCTTGCCTGATAGCCTCATATTTCCCCTTACTCCAATTAAACACTTTCCTGACTTGTCTGTTCCTGTCCCTCTCCAATGCTATAGTAAAGGAGATAGAATTGTGATCACTATCTCCAAAATGCTCTCCCACTGAGAGATCTGTCACCTGTCCAGGTTCACTTCACAATACCAGATCAAGTACAGCCTCTCCTCTTGTAGGCTTATCTACATTTTGGCTGTGTAGCTTTCTGGAAGAAATGACAGCCTTTTTGTGGAGGGTATTAGAAATGTGGAAATTATTTCTAAAAAGCCACAAAATCATAAAAGGGAGGCTAGTCAGCTAATCATGCCAGTAGTATTAAGAGCTGATTATGTTGTTACTGGCCTGAAGTCACATGTAACCATATGGTCAGGGTAACCAATTTCCTACATCCTAGAGGGCATTAATGAGCTAGATCTGTCTTATTATCCATCTGGAGTTTTCATGGTCACATTACTATTTATTTTTAATTCATAAATTTGTTGAATTAAGAAACTGATTTTAAAGACCACTACTGCAATTATGTGATTATTGATCAAGGTCTTGATTACTATCTTGACAGTAAAAGCCAGGGTGCTGTTGTTCCTCATATCTTTTAAAGCCTCTTATAAGGAGGACTGTCATATGTACTAGACCATAGGGCTGAGACTATATCCTATGAACCTGGTAATTGATGTACTTCAATAATAGCAAAAGATCCGCACAGAAAATGAAGCCTTCCGTTAATGCCCCTCGTCCCCTTCTTACCCCATCCCTGACATATTTAGTTGTTTGCCTGTTCTCCATCTCCCTCTGGTGCTCCCCCCTCCCCCCTTTCTTTCTCCTGAGGCCTCCCGTCCCATGATCCTTTCTCTTCTCCAGCTCTGTTTCACTTTCACCAATCACCTTTCCAGCTCTTAGCTTCATCCCACCCCCTCCGGTCTTCTCCTATCATTTCGCATTTCCCCTTCCCCCCACTTCTTTCAAATCTCTTACTATCTTTCCTTTCAGTTAGTCCTGACGAAGGGTCTCGGCCCGAAACGTCGACAGCGCTTCTCCCTATAGATGCTGCCTGGCCTGCTGTGTTACACCAGCATTTTGTGTGCGTCATTATTATGGTGTACAAGTTATGACCTCATCACATGTTAGAGTCAAAGAACAAGTTAGCACGGAAACAGTCCCTTCAGCCCATCTAGTCTGTGCCAAGCTATTAATCTGCCTAGTCCCATCGACCTTCATCCAGACCATAGCACTCCATACCTCTCTCATCCATGCCCCATCCGAATTTCTCCTAAGTGTTGAAATTGACCCCACGTTCACCATTGCGCTGGCAGCTTGTTCCACAAAAACTCACCATCTAGGTGAAGAAGTTCCCCTTTATGAGCCGCTTAAGCATTTCACCTTTCATCCTTAACCCATGACCTCTATTTGTAGTCTCACCCAACCTCAGTGGAAAAAGCCTTCTTGAATTTACCCAGTCTATATCCCTCATAATTTTGTATGCCTGTAATAAATCTCCCCTCAGTCTTCTATGTTCTAGGGAATAAAGTCCAAACTTAATCAACCTTTCCCTATAACTCAGGTCCTCAAGCCTTGGCAACATCCTTGTAAATTTTCTCTGAACTCTTTCAATCTTATGTACATCTTTTCTGTAGGTGGATGACCAAAACTGCACATAGTGCTCCAAATTAAGCCACCTCAACCCAATATAACATTCCAACACCAGTACTCATACATTGATTTATGAAGGACAATGTGCCAAAAGCTTTCTTTATGACTCTATCTACCTGTGGCATTCATTTAAGGAAGTACGGTTCCATATTTCCAGATTCCTCTGTTCTACATTTTCTTCATTGACCTACTTTCACCATTTGAGACCTACACTGGTCAGTCCTCCAAAAGTACAACACCTTACACTTATCTGCGTTAAATTCTACCAGCCCATTTATTCAGCTGGTCCAGATCCTGCTTCAAGATTTGATCATCTTCCTTGCTATCCACTACACCTACAATCTTGGTGATATTCTCAAATTTGCTGATTCAGTTTACCACATTGTCATCCAGATCGTTGATATAGATGACAAACAACAGCGGACCCAGTGCCAATCTCCACAGAACACCACTAGTCACAGGCCTCCACTCAGAGAGGCAGCCCTCTATAACCTTCTGCAAAGCCAAAGTCTAATCCAATTTACTACTTCATCTTGAATGCCTTTTGACTGAATATTCTTGACCAACCTCCCATGCAGGACCACATCAAAGGCCTTGCTAAAGTTCATGTAGACAGCACACACTGCCTTGCCTTCATCGACTTTCCTGACTGCATCCTTGGAAAAACTCTGTGAGATTGGTTAGACACACTTCTACACATAAAACCGTTTTGACTATCTCCAATCAGACCTTGTCTCCAAATATATAATTATCTGATCCTTAACTTTCCCACAAAGGTTAGGCTCACCAGCCTATAATTTCCTGGTTTATTTTAGGCCATTCCTTGAACAATGGAACAACATTAATCATCCTCTAATCCTCCGGCACTTCACCCTTTGCTAATGATGTTTTAAGTATTTTTGCTAGGTCCCCTGTAATTTCTGCACTAGTCACCCACAGGGTTCGAGGGAGTACTTTGTTAGGCCCTGGGGATTAATCCACCCTAATTTGCCTCAAAACAGCAAACATCTTCTCCTCTAATCTGTATAGGGTTTATTACCCTGCTGCTGCATTTCCTCACATCTATAGACTGTGTGTCTATCTCCTGAGTAAATATAGATGCAAAATCTACCCATCCCTTTCGGCACCACACAGATTATCACTCTGATCTTCCATAGGACCCAGCTTGGTCCCTTGCTGTCCTTTTCACTCAGTATATCTGTAGAAGCCCTTGGAATTCTCCTTCACCTTGGCTGCCAGAGGAATATCATGTCTTCCTATGGTGGGGGTATCCAGAACTAGAGGGCACAGCCTCAAAATTGAGGGGCAACCATTTAGAACAGTAAGGAGGAATTTTTTAGCCAGAGCGTAGTGAGTCTGTGGAATGCTCTGCCAGATACTGCGGTGGAGACCAAGTCTGTGGGTGTATTTAAAGTTGGTCGTTTCCTGATCGGTTAGGGCATCAAAGGATACGGCTAGAAGGCAGGTGTATGGGGTTAGGTGGGATCCGTGATCAGCCATGATGGAATGGTGGAGCAGACTCCATGGGCTGACTGGCCTAATTCTGCTCCTATGTCTATCGTCTTCTTTTAGCCCCCCTGGTTCCCTTCTTAAGTGTTCTTGTGCATTTCTTATACTCCTTAAGTGTCATTTGTTCTTGCTTGACTATACCTGCTATACACCTCCTTTTTCTTAATTAGGGCCTTAATGTCTCAAAAACCAAGGTTTCATAAACCTGTTACCCTTGCCTTTTATTCTGATAGGCACATAGAAGCTCTGTACTCTCAACAAATTTTCATTTGAAGTCCTCCCACTTACCAAGTACTTTGCCAGAAAACAACCTGTCCCAATCCTCAAATGCCAGATCCTTTCTGATACCATCAAAATTGGCCTTTCTCCAATCTAGGATCTCAACTCGAGGACCAAGCCTATCATTTTCCATAATTACCATGGGAATCCCAGTAAATATGTGGAAAGTTAAACTCACCTACTATCACAACTGTATGTTTATTGTAATAGTCTGCGATATCTCTACAAATTTGCTCCCCTAAATCCCGCGGACTGTGGGGTAGTCCATAATATAATTCCATTCACGTGGTCATACCTTTCTTATTCCTCAGTTCTACCCACAAAGCCTCACTCGACGAGCTCTCTAATCTGTCCTGACTGAGCACTGTCATGATGTTTGTCCCTGACAAGTAATGCCACCCTTCTCCATTAATTTAATCCCTCTTACCCTGTCACATCTAAAGCAACAGACTAATGCCAACAAGGTATTGAACAGGGGTTGTGATAACATTTGTTGCAGTATTAAACCTAAAGCAGCACCTGTGATATAGAATTTATGTGTGAGGTTGAGGGCATGTCCCAGAGCCTTCATATGTTCATCACATAACAGACTGAAATATGCTTGGACAGGAAGAACTGCTGAGCAGACCAAAAGTTGTCGTATGTCTCATTTTCAATTAGCACTTTCAAAACAGCCTAGTTAACATGCCAATCACAGGAAACCTGCCTTCCCTCCTACACTCTTTGGTGGGTTGGCAGCTAGGCTGCATTTCTCCTCTTTGCCTTTGAAAACAGCTTCCCAAACATTGATAATTTCCTTATTTGGCTGGGCGTATCGGTGTTATCATTGGGTCATTGGCTAATGGTATCAGCTTGAGTATTAACTTTCAGAAACTTCCTGATATTTTAGCACCGATCAAAAGTGATGGTCTTTCAAGTTTTAGTAACTTAAAATATGAGAATAATCTTATGATGCTAATTTATCATTCTAGAGTTCTTGAACAAAGGTGCAAAACATGTTGCTTGCATGCTTGAGTACATGGCTGATTCTGTAGGGCTACAAAACAATTTGTGGTAACTGCTCTGCACATGAACAAATAAAAGTCTATGCATGAATAGGATCGTGGCTGATCAACATTAACTCCACATTTCTGCATGCTTTCTATAATCAAGCATCTATCTACGTCTACCTTTAAAACATTTAAAGCTTCCACTATGATGCAACATTTGAAGCTGTTACCTTACAACTCAAGGGCCCTGCATTCAATCCTAATCTCAGATCCTATCAATCTGGACTTTGTACTTGCTCTGTGTGGCCATAAGCATTTTTTTCTGGAGGAGTTTTTGAGAGGACAAAGAAATGTCTCATCTCCACCTTAAGTGTGTGACCCCTTAACTTTAAGCATTGACTTCTAGTTCTAGATTCTCCTAAATGTAACAAGTCTCCTGTAGATCTATCCCTGCAAGAACTTAAACACTTCAAATATTGTTTACTTTTCTACTGAACTCCCAACTGGTGTGTCTACTTTGTCCAACTTTTTCTCGGAAGGAGTAGCAGTGAATACCTTCTGTTCATTCTTCCAATCTCCACAAATGTTCAACTAATATTTCTTGGTTTTTTTTGCTCATCATCTCCCGGGAAACTGTTCCACCCCTTTACCATCCTCTGAGCAAAGTGCTTCATCCATTGTCAACTTTGTAGTGGCTTTCTCAGCATTTTGGTTAGAATGCCACAAAATTACATCCCACTTCACTTTATATAATACTATACTAAAATTTTAGTATAATTTGGGGGAATGCTCTGCCTTTGATGTTGTTAACCTTTGGCTATGATAGTAACCTAAAATTCTCTCTCAAGTTTCTGTTACACTATTTGAAAAAGAGGAATGTCCTCCCAACCAGAAGAACCATTAAACTATTAATATTATTTCTTTCTTTTCGTATTGCACAGTTTATTGTCTTTTGCACACTGCTTGAATGCCCAAGTTGGTGCGGTCTTTCATTGATTCAATTATGGTTATTAATCTATTATAGATTTATTGTGCATGCCCACAAAAAGTTAATCTCAGGGTTGTGTGTGGTGAAATATTTGTACTTTGATAATAAATTTACTTTGAACTTTAAACCAGATTATCTGGCTATTCATATCAAATTTTTCTGGTTGCTAAGTTTAAAATGAGTGATATATTTCCCTACACCAGAGGAACTTGCTTGCCTGTGAAATGATGTAGAATATCATGATGTGATAAACATAATCCAAATGCTAGTTGGTTTCTTGTCTTTTTGCTTCGCTCGTGGCCATCCTGAGCATATCATCTTGGTGGTATTATTCAGTTTAAAGAATGGTTGATGGGTGAATGCTTTCACTCAAAATTAAGGGCCAGTATTTGCATCATTTTATATAGCATTGCCATTACTGAGAAGACTCACACGGTAGCAATCACGTGAACCCAAAACTTGAGTGCTCTGGGCCTTTAATAGAAGGACAAAAACATGTTAAGACTCCTGCATTTTTATTTCCTCTGATGTACTGTGTTTTCTCGACATATTGCTTTTGATGAAAGCAATTTTTTTTCAAAAAAATTACTGGTTGATAATTTCAGAATATTTGTTGTTCAATATCCCTTCATTTTTCTTACCCTTGCTGATTCCCAAGCTAAGAATCCATACCCTGCAGAAAACTCCACCCTCTCAGAGAAATCCGGCTGCTAAAATATATATGAATTATCTAAACTCTTAAGACATGCATTTTATGGGTAAAATAAATGAATTTTTGGAGTATATTATATGGAACAAATGAATTCTGCCTTGCAAACTTAATATTCTTTATGAAAAACTGTATTGCTATCCTGGGAGGCATTTGATTAACATTCACAATTCTGATCTATTCAGCATCTTGGCTCAACTTCCATCTTAAACGTCATCTGAATTCATAAAAGCTGTATCATTGGCACCGTTATGATAGCTGTACTGAAGGATGGATTTAGGAGTATTAGAAATGTCATAACACAGTTGGTATTTGATTTTGGATTCATCTGTGTATATATATATATATATATATAAATTCCTTAAGTGCTATATTTATTTTTACAGACGTACAAATGTTCAAAATTTTAAGTGTTTGCGAATGTAAGATATTGAATAAGAGTACCCAACACCTGGCAGCACAATCTTATATAATATCACGGACTTGCTTAATGGCACAGTTACGTCACTTCAACAGCCTATGTTTTCCTTGCCTAATGTTTTTTATTGCGTTTAACGAATGGAATTTCAAAGAAAACGGAGTAAGAGTGACCACACCCAGTCATTTTTTTTCTCCCTCCCTTGTTGCTTGTGACAGTGTCCTGCAAATGAATCTTTAATGATCAGAGATTCCAGTCCCTGAGTCCTAGACGAATGGAAGCACCATTCAGGACAATGCAGAAAGGGGTGAAAGGGACGGGAAAAAAAATTGGGGTGAAGAATTCAGGAAGTCACATAAAAATAATGCAGTACTTCTGTTACAGAGTCTTATTGCACAAGAATAGGCCCTTTGGCCCATCATTTCAACATCAACTATCAAATATCTATTAATACTAAACCCATTCTTCAGCATTGGGCCTATATTCTTCTATTTTTTGGTGACTCATATGATATTGTTTAATTAGAGTCTCTGTTTCCACTATCCCTTCACCTAGTTGGTTCCATATCCCCTCTCAGCTTCCTGTCATTTACCTCAGAATGTATGCTCCTAGAGTTTAGATCCCTTCTCAGCTCCTAAGAAGAAATATTTTTCTCTATTTACTCTGTTCGCACCCCTCATAACTTTGAATGACCTTAACCAAATATCTCCTCAGCTTTTCCTACTCAAAGGAAAACAGATCCAACCTATCCAGCCTCATCTGCGCCACATTCTGGCGAATCTCCTCCTCCTCTCCAGCACAACTACATACTGTGGAGACCAGAACCACACAAGGTAGCTGTGGCCTAACTGATAGTTTCACTGTAAACTCGCAGTTACGTTTTATAACCCAGCCAATGAAGCCAGGCGTCCTGTCTGCCTTCCTAACTATCTTACTTACTCATGTTCCAGACTTGACGGTGCATGTGCATGTTCTGTATTAGCATAAAGACTGAATAAATCCCAATTTGATAATCCTCCTTAAATGAAGTATTCATTAAATGAAAGATTACTGATTTAGCTCCTTATGCTTCTTCTGATTTTCCAACAATCTGGAGCAGAGATTCAAACAGCTATGCTCAAAAGTTCAAGTTGAGTTTATTGTCACTCTGCCATGCACATGTATACCGTCAAACGAAACAACACAGTACATATAACTCACACACATAATACATACAGTAGTACAAAAATGCTGGATGAACTCAGCAAGTCGGACAGCATCCGTTGAAAGAAGCAGTCAACGTTTCGGGTGGAAACCCTTCATCAGGACTAAAGAAGGAGGGAGCAGGGACCCTATAAAGAAGGTGGGGAGAGGGTGGAAAACCAATCAGAGGAAAGATCAAGGAGCAGGGGAGGGGAAGCAGGGAGGTGATAGGCAGGAAAGGTGAAGAAGGAATCTAAGGGGAAAGCACTATGAGTAGTAGAAGAAGACAGAATCATGAGAGGTGATAGGCAGCTGTGTCAGGACATGATCAAAGAGTCAAAGAGAGGCAGAGATCACAGAGGGTGAGCAATGAGAAAGGATCTCACTGATCTCCCGTCGAAGAGAAGATTTAAACTTCTTCAAGGTAGGCATACCTCGAAGAGACTTCGCAACGGAGTAACAAATAGTAAACACAAAGTGCTCTGCAGATGCTGTGGTCAAATCGAGATGTACAAAAAAGCTGGATGAACTCAGCAGGTCGGGCAGCATCCAGCTTTTTTGTACGCTGAGTTCTTCCAGCTTTTTTGTATGTCTTGATTTGACCACAGCATCTACAGTAGTTACAGGGAGGAGTAATTATCACCTAACATTTGGAAGAGACAGGACAATTGTTACCTTGAGGCTCAGCAACCCAACTCAGGCCACTTCATGGTTTGGTTTGGTTAAAGGTCAGCAACTTAAAATGGGCTACTTCTCCATTCGAACATACAGTCACTTACTAGTGGGATGAGCACAGTCAATGAAATATACTTGAATTTTAAAAATAAGTTTGAATTCTTAGTAGGGAACAAGATTATCTGACAAGAAGAAAAATCAACTCTGGGGTTCTTGCTTTGCCAACAGATAATGGACACCAGTCCTAATTTAACAATGTGACCTGATGTTCCTGAGCTGTAACAGAACTGTGCTGGAAGTATCAGCTTACTTGATTTGATGTATCATTCCATTTAAATGGAATAGAATCTTCTAGATAGCTAAAGCTAGTGATTTATATCAGTTACCAGAAAATTTCCTCCCCCATCCCCTCCCCAGCTCTGCCCATCCTTTTAGACTGTTGAAGTGTTGGGCACGGGCTCAGACTTTGGGGCACTTATCAACCTACAGATTCTTCCTTCATCCAGCCACATTTCTTAGTGGCATTGGTCCAACAGGACCATCATCCATTCCTAGTCATAAGGAGCCATAGAATAAAAAGGATCAAAATTAGGGTTAAACAGATCAGTTTTGAGTTGAGGGGCTTGGACCAGTAAAACCATGCTGGGTCCTCAAAAGTTCTTTATCTTAAAATGAAGGTACCATGAGTAATATAACCAAGTTTGCTAATAACACAAAGCTGGGTGGCTGTGAGATATGGGTGAGTGTAAGGTGGATTGTCCATTTCCCTCTGAGGATGTTGCCTGACCCACTGACTTCTTCCAGCATTTGTTTTTTTTTGCATCAGATAAACAATTAGTTGTTCTGGAAATATGAACAGAACAGTTACAAATGGAAACTTTTAATCAATATGAAATTGCACAGTGATGAATATTGCCAGTTTGGAGGCAAAAGAGACTGCAGATTCTGGAATCTGGTGCAAAGGGACAAAACTACCAGCAGGCCAAGCACTTTTGAGAACAGAGGGATTGTTGACATCCTCTTTGCCTCCACAGATGGCCTTTGAATCACAGAATTCCTCCAACAGTTTTTATTTTATTAACTTTGGCAATAAAAAATTGATATGTCTTTAAGACCCTATCATTTTATTCTTTTACAAGATTACAGTGAGGCCACCTGAAGCTCCACTGGGCCAAAGGCAATGATGAATGTGAATTTGGTTCCTATGATCAGGTCACGCATCAAATCAAACATTTGGGTTACTTAAACCTTAATGTATCCTTGAGCATTATTTACATTATGGCTAATATTGTGCACAATTTCTGTATGAACAAAGAGAAGGTAGCATTTTGAAAGAGGTCTGAGTGAATTGTCATATCTAATCTAACACTACTATAGACAGAGTGAATCAATTCAAATGCTACTTTTGTGGTTTTCTTCACAGAAATTTTTTGTCTTAACAGTGACAGCAGATGAATTATGGCGGGGTGTACTGGCAGAATCTGGTGCAGGAGCACGAAAGGGGAGGGGTAAACGAACTAAGCGGAGGATAAAGAAAGATTTGAACAGAGGACAGATAGTTGGTGAAGGTAGGTGACTATGAAATTTAATGAAGTTTAAAATTTATGAAGGCATGGACTATAGATTTGAAGACATGAATGTGTAAGAGAATGGAAGAGTTAACCAAAGTAAAATTCCGTTACTTTTTTTTATCTAAGCTCACTTCACTAAGCCATTAATTCCATCAAAAACACGAGAAGATCTGCAGATGCTGGAAATCCCAGCAACACACACAAGATGCTGGAGGAACTCAGTACCTACAGAAAAGACTAACCAGTTGACGTTTTGGGCCGAGACCCTTCATCAGGGATGATAGGGTCCTAATGAAGGGTCTTGGCCTGAAACATCCACTGTTTACACTTTTCCATAGATGCTAGCTGGTCTGCTGAGTTCCTCCAGCATTTTGTGTGAATTCCATCAAAAAGAAAAACAAGAATGAAGAATAGGGAAAAATAAACCTCATCGATAGATTATTAGTGAATGTGGAATGATAGATGTAAAAGACTAAAAAATAATGCTGGAAATACTCAGCAGGCAAATAAGCACTTGTGGAGAAAGAAATCGATTTAACATTTCAGACCAATGATCCTTCCTGAGAAACCGAGCATTTGAAATTAAAGAGAATGCACTCCCCGATCTGCTGGGTATTTTGGTGATTATTTCCCTTTTATTTAGACTCTTAGTCTCTGTAGATTTCTTTGCAACAAGTGTGAAAGAAGGGGAAATAGAATGTAATACTATTTTGGAATTTTGAGTGGTTTATTCTCCTTACTGGATAATGTAATTTCAAGAGGGAGTGTGATATGCAAGATCATGTCTTGACTTTCCAATGTTCGGAGTATTGATGATATATCGATGTTATTAACCTTGGCTGAATGTGTTTTAAGCAGATCTCTTGATTTGTTTTTTAGGGCGAGCTGGCTTCCTCTGGCCTGGATTAAACGCTCCTGTTGTGAAAAGCGGAACCATTCAAACAATCGGAAAGCGTGACCAAAAACAACAAGAAGATCTGCAGGCACAAGTCCTTCGACAGCAGGAGGAATGGGAGAAGAAAAGGAAGACAAAACTTAAAAGAGAAAGAGGCTGGACTGGCAGCTCTTGGGGTGGCATCAGCTTGGGTCCCCCTGACCCAGGTCCTAATGGAGGTAAGGAAAAGATGCCTAAACAGTAGCTCAAGCAAATACTGCTGAAGGATGGAAGGATAGTTTACGCCGTTGAATTCTCTACAGCTCTTGTTTGTCATATTATACTCACTCTCTCCACTTCTCATCCCTTGATGGGGATTGACTCGTGTTCCCTTGTCTTATCCTTCCCAAAGTCCACTATCAGCTCTTTCACCGACCATCTACAACTCGAAAGGAAGCCAGTTACCCACTGGGCCTGTGCTAGCCACTAATAGATTAATCTAATCAATTTCATTATGCTGCTTTTTCCTGTAGCCCTGCTCCTTATTTCTTACAGGTGTCTTTCCAATTGTCTGTTGAAACCCCTAAGTAATTTTTGTCTCTCTTTTTATATATACTTATTCCAGGGATGTTTTCTTTGATAGCTGAGCCAGTATTTAATTGCCCATAAACACACAATCTGCTGGAAAAAACTCAGCAAGTCAAGCAGAACCGGTGGAAGGAAAGAAACCATTTCAGGCCAAAACTCTGCTCCAGGGTTGAGAGTGGAGAGGCAAGCTGGCCAGTGTAGAGAGCAGAAGGAGAGTGACAACAAAGGATGACGAGGCATTTAGTGGACTAAGGAGGCATGCAAGATGATGCCAGGAAGGAGAGTTGAGCAGGAATGGAGTTGGAAGAATGGGGTAGGTGAATGGTAGATACAGATACAGAGAGAGAGGAAAAGGAGAAAACAACAAATGGAGCAAGGATGAGGGAGGGTGTGCGAAGATGGGAGGCAGCTGCAAGTGGAGTATAAGCAGGAACGCTGATGCTGAATTGTGATTAGTAAAGGAGGAAAGAATGGGAACCATTGCAGGAAAAAGGAGAGGTGAACAATGGTTGGAACCAGCCGGGGGAAGTGCTGTGCATGAAGTTGGTGGGTGGAAGAGTGGTAAAGGGTCAAAGGTAAGTGAAGAAAGGGTACTGGAAGTTCTGGAAGAGATAAGGTGTAAGAGGAAAAAAGAAGAGGAGGGGAGTGGGATACCTAAAATTGGAAGGACCTAATATTCTTGCCATTGGGTTATAGACTACCCAGTCAGAATATGACATGTTTCTCTTGTAATTTGTGTTGGGCAGTAGGGAAGGCAAAGGATTGACAGGTGATTGTAGGAATGGGGAGGGGAATTGAAGTATTTCACACCTAGGAACCCAGACTGAGCGTAGACGTACTGCAAAACAGTTACTGAGACTGTGCTCTGTCTCACCAATGTGAGGCATCATCGAGAGCACAGAATACAGGAGACAAGTTGGATGAGGTGCATGTAAACATTTGCCTGGTAGGATTGTTTAGGACCTTGGAGAAGGTGTAAGGACAAGAGAAACGTTTCCTGTGAGGGCATAGGAAAATGCCGGGGGAAGGATGTGAAGGGATGAGCAAAACAAAAAGTCATGGAGGGAGTAGTCCATGGAAGGGTGGGGAGAAGAGGATGTGGCTGATACTGGGATCATATTGCAGCTGATGGAACTGTCAAAAGATGGTATAATGGATGCAGAGCTAAAAAGTAAGGACAAAGGTAACTGTTATCTCTGTTCTCTCCTTGGAAAGAAGTGGAGTGAGAGCAGGAGTGCAAGAGACAGTAGAGATGTGAGAGAGGGCTCCATCAGCCACGCTTCCAGTAAAAGGAGGATGTTTGAGAACAGTAAGCCTCCAAACAGCAGCCAGGATGTGGATTACAAATTACAGCAGGAGATAGAAAAGGCATGTCAGAAGGGCAATGTCATGATAATTGTTGGGAATTTTAAGATGAAAGTGGATTAGGAAAACCAGGTCAGCACTGGACCTCAAGAGAGAGAATTAGTAGAATGTCTAAGGGATGGCTCTTTAGAACAGCTTGTTGTTGAGCCCATTAGGGAATCAGCTGTGCTGGATTGGATGTTGTGCAATGATCCGGAGGTGATAAGAGAGAGCCTAAGGTTAAGGAACCCTTAGGGAACAGAGATCACAATATGATTGAGTTCTCTTTGAAATCTGAGAAAAAGAAACTAACATCCAATGTGTCGGTATTTCAGTGGAATAAAGGAAATTACAATAGCATGAGAGGGTAATTTGCCAAAGTTGACTGGAAAGGTCACTAGCAGGAAGGACAGCAGAGCAGCAATGGCTGGAGTTTCTACGAAAAATGAGGGAAGTGCAAGACAGACATATTCCAAATAAGAGGACATTTTTGAATGAAAGAAGGACACTACTGTGGCTGACAAGTGAAGTTGGAGCCAAAGTAGAAGCAAAAGGGAGGATATACAAGGAAGGAAAAGCTAGTGGGAAGATAGAGGATAGAGCTTTTAAAAGCTTGATCCTCATTAGGACGGAAAAGATGAATTATGAAAGGAAGCTGGTGACTAATATCAAAGAAGATGCTAAAAGCTTTAACTATATAAGGGTAAAAGAGAGTTGAGGGTAAATATAGGACCAGTAGAAAATGGCGCTGGAGATGCTGAAATGAGAGACACAGAGTTGGCAGAGGAACTGAATGTGTATTTTGCATCAGTCTTCATAGTGGAAGACATCTGCAGTATAATGGTCTGAGGGTGGATAAGTCTCCTGGACCTGATGGAATGCACTCTCAAGTTCTGAAGGAAATAGCTGGAGAGATTGCAGAGGCATTGACAATGATCTTTCAAGAATCGATAGATTCTGGCATTGTGGATGACTGGAAAATTGCAAATGTTACTCAGCTATTTAAGAAGGGTGGGAGGCAGCAAAAAGGAAACTGTAGACCTGTTAGCCTGACTTCAGTGATTAGGAAGTTGTTGGAATCAATTGTTAAGGATAAGATTACAGAGTACCTAGAGGCACATGGCAAGATGGGCCTGAAAGGAAAATCCCTACTGACAAACCTACTGCAACTTTTTGACGAAATTACAAGCAAGGTAGATAAAGGAGATGCAGTAGATGTGGTGTACTTGGGTTTTCATAAGGCGTTTGACAAGATGCTGCACATGAGGCTGCTTAACAAGATAAGAGCCCATGGAATTATAGGGAAGTTACTATCATGGGTGAAGTATTGGCTGATCGGCAGAAAACAGTGGGAATAAAGAGATCATATTCTGGCTGGCTGTATGCTACCAGTGGAGTTCCACAGGGGTCAGTGTTGGGACAGCTGCTTTTTATAATGTATGTCAATGATTTGGACTATGGGATTAATGGAGTTGTGGCTACATTTGCCGATGATACAAAGATAGGTGGAGGAGTGGGTGGTGTTCAGGGAACAGAGAGCCTGCAGAGAGACTTAGATAGTTTAGAGGAATGGGCAAAGAAGTGGCAAATGAAATACAATGTTGGTAAGTATATGGTCATGCACTTTGGTGGAAGAAATAAATGGGTAGACTATTGTTAGATGGGGAGAGAATTCAAAATGCAGAGATGCAAAGGGACTTGGGAGTCCTTGTGCAGGATACCCTGAAGGTTAACCTTCAGTTTGAGTCGGTGGTGAAGAAGGTGAAGGCAATGTTGATATTCATTTCTAGAGGTTTAGAATATAAGAGCAAGGATATGATGTTGAGGCTGTATAAGGCACTTGTGAGACCACACTTGGAGTATTGTGTGCAGTTTTGGGTCCCTTATTTTCAAAAGGATATACTGACATTGGAGAGAGTTCAGAGAAGATTTGTGAGAATGATTCCAGGAATGAAAGGGTTATTGGATGAGGAACTTCTGGCAGCTCTTGGGCTGTATTCCCTGGAATTCAAGAGAATGAGGGGGGATCTCATAGAAACATTCTGAATGTTAAAAGGCTTGAACAGATTAGATATGGCAAAGTTATTTC
Organism: Hypanus sabinus; assembly: GCF_030144855.1. Classification (NCBI taxonomy): domain Eukaryota; kingdom Metazoa; phylum Chordata; class Chondrichthyes; order Myliobatiformes; family Dasyatidae; genus Hypanus; species Hypanus sabinus. Next base: position 126,502,468 of record NC_082715.1, on the reverse strand, counting down.
CCATGATAGAAGAGTCTAGGACAAGAGGGCATGACCTCAGGATTGAAGGAGGTCATGTTAGAACAGAGATGCGGAGAAATTACTTTAGTCAGAGGGTGGTAAATCTATGGAATATGTTGCCATGAGCAGCTGTGGAGGCTAAGTCACTGGGTGTATTTAAGGCAGAGATTGATAGCCCGGGTATCAAAGGGTTATGGGGTGAAGGCAGGGTGAGTGGGGATGACTGGAAGAATTGGATTGGCCCATGATTGAATGGCGGAGCAGACTCGATGGGCCAAATAGCCTACTTCTGTTCCTATATTTTTTGGTCTTATGGCCTCATTTTGTGAGCAGATGTGACAGAGATGGAGAAACGGGAGAAAGGAATGGAAACCTTACAAGAGACAGGGTGGGAAGAGGTGTAGTCTTAGTAGCTATGAGAGCTGATGGATTTTTACCAAAATCAGTGGCTGGTTTGTCTCATGAGATGGAGACAATGAGATCTAGAAAAGGTGGAGAAATGTCAGAAATAGTAAACATGAATTTGAGAGCAGATTGGGAGTTGATGGTGAAGGTGATAAAATTAATGAATTCTGCACATCTCCTCAGTCCAACAGTCACCTTGGAGTCCTTTCTTACCATTTCCCTTGTCCTCTCTATGTTGGCCATTTCTGCTCTCCATTCTTATCTGTAAGGGTGAGGAATAAACAGTCCTGATGTAGGTTTTGGAATTCCTACCTCCCAGCAAAGTTGCTTGATCAGCTGCATTCTTCCAGCATGTAGTGTGTTACTCCAGATTCCAGCATCTGCAGTCTCTTGTGTCTCCATTTAATTGTCCATTCCTGGTTGTCCTTGAGAAGATAGTGATGAAGTGTCTTCTTGAACCACTTCAAACTGTAAGAAGTGAGAATACCCACAATTCTGTTATGGAGAGAGTTGCAAGATTTTGATCCAATGACTATGAAGGAATGATATATCTACAAATCAGGAATGTGTGTGGCGTACTGATATTTCATGTTTTTGCTTCCCCTATTTTTCAAGCTGCTAGAGGCTTGGAAAGGGCTGTCTAAGAAATCTTGATTAGTTTCTGCAGTGCATCCTGTAGATAATACAAATTGCTGCTATTGCATGTCAGTCCTGGAATTAGTGAATAGTTGTGGCTGGGGCGAGCGTGTCAAGCAGGCTGTTATGTCCTCTATGGTCTCAAGCTTCTTGAGAGTTGTTGAAGTTGCAAATTTCTACTCTTGCAGACAATGTATTCTGGATTATAACTCATTTATGTTTAAAATTAGTAAGTGCAGGGGATATTTGTAACTGCAAATGGCAGGTGACTGCTTAAAGGTGAAATTTGGTCTGACTGAGTCAATGGTCCACATTGGAAAAGATGTGGAAGTTGAAGCATGCCTGAAATATTTGCTTGTCCATGGAGATCTAAAGTAAGCATAGTGTTCTCAGAAATCTGCAGTTTGCACTATGATGTTCAATTTTTATCTTGTCTTTAGAGTGTCAGGAGATTATTATTGAAGCATAATACCAACCTCCTTTATCAATGTATGCTGTGGTTCCCTATTGGCTGAAGTGCAGGAGTGCATTTTACTTGGTCTCCAGAGCTGTAGTATCCAGAGATTCAAGCCTTGGATGCTGTCAAAAGCACAGAATTTTCCTTCCTGCACTGTGGAGCATTGTTGTCAGCAGTAACACCACTTTACCAGCCTTTAAGCAAATAAAGCTACTGTTAACTGGTGCAGCAGCTTGTTGCTGAATAGGGTATGTGTTTGTGTTTTCAGAAAATAGGAAATTTTACGTTGATCATTGATTATAACTCAAAATGGGCAAAAGTGACAGGTTTGATGAAACTGGAAGACACATGACCTGAAAAATAGGGTGCCAATTTACTCATCTACTGAAGAAAGTTTTTCGACAGTAGAACTTGTAAAATGAATCTGGTGATGCAATGGGAATACGTAAGGCTGTCCTGGCAGAGATTGAAGTTTAAATGAGTGCAATAAATCTGAACTAGGCTTAATGAAATCTGAGTAGGTGGGAGCTGTTTAATGTAGGAACTGAATTGCTGCAGTAAGTTTTGTTAAAACATTTTTCTCTGACTTCATTTATTTTATTATTGGCATTGCACTGGTCAGCGCCTTACTGAATTTTCATGTGGAGGGGAAGTTAGATGCTTCTTACCTTTCTTGTTTGCAGAGACAGAACAGTACATTACAGAAACAGGTCCTTTGGCCCATGATGTCTGTTCCAATCGTGATGCCAAATTAAACTAAACCCACATGCCAGTACTTAAACCTTGTACCTCTGTTCCCTGCTGACATTATATATAGGTTTCTTGTTTTTGAGATAGCCTGCATATAATTTCGCTGTGCTGGAAGATGGATGAACTATTTTCATACTTCAATATTTTTTGTAATTATGCATCTAAACATCTCATGCTTGAAGATGGATGAACTATTTTCATACTTCAATATTTTTTGTAATTATGCATCTAAACATCTCATGCTTGAAGATGGATGAACTATTTTCATTCTTCAATATTTTTTGTAATTATGCATCTGAACATCTCGTGCTTCTTATGTATAGATTGCCTTTTAGTTGGGGGCCTATACTGTGTAAGCGAAGTCATCTTTGTAGTTATGCCTCTGCATTGTCAAGTTGAAGGCCCTTTTTCCATCACTTGTACACCTAGTGAGATCCAGATCATAAATACCATAAAATAGAACAGAATTAGGCAATTTGGCCCATCGAGTCTGCCCCAATATTTCATCAAGGTTGATCCATTTTCCCTCTCAGCCCCAATCTCCTGCCTTCTCCCTGTATCCATTCATGCCCCAACTAATCAAAATGTTATCAACCTCTGCCTTAAATATACCCAATAACTTGACCTCTGCAGTCACCTGTACCATAAGCTCCACCCTGAGGAACCAACAGCTTATCTTCACATCCTCCACAACAGGATATAATTCAGTACCTTCTCAAAGTGGGGTTTGAACACTTGGAATTGCTGGAGCAAAATATATTTAGTATCTCCTTCAACTCAGGGGGCCTACTGAATTCAAACTCCCTCTGATGAGATTGAGCCGCTGAATGCAGGTTAGTTGGGCAACCTTCCAGATACTAAATTACTATTTTATTTTCTTTTATTGCCTCTCAAGTACAGAGGCTGGAGGAAAGAGTTAAGTGTGAGCCACATTGCTGGTTATCTGCTTCTGTGGGGATTTGTACTCGTGTCTCTCAGTCACCACACAAGCTCTAGATTACAGTCCAGTTATTTAGCCACATTGATACTGCACACTGAAAAGAGATTATCTCATTTCTGATTGGCCTTCTTATTAAAAGTGTTCCCAATTGAGACTTTTCTCTGCAACCGGCTCTTCAAATTGCCTTTTGTCCTTCTGTCCTAGTTTCCCCAATTTGTCTGACTCAGGCTCCTGTGAAATGCCTTGGGACCCTCACTATATTGAAGATACTAATATAAGTGCATTAATGTCCTAGTTTACTTGCGTTGTCAGCATTTTAGTTACAAAGTGTAGACCAGCTTGAGCTCTGTACCTAGTCAGCTAGTCAGTGTGATACAGGAACGTGTGCAGAATTTTAACATTCACCAGCTTTAATCAAGTGAACATCTAGAGGGGTTTCCAAGACCTCATCAGATTAATTGAGAGATGGAGGGCTAGGCGAGTGGAGGACACATCCCTGCTGCTCCTCCTTATGCACACCCCTGTTGCCCTACTAATAAAATTGATGCAGTATTCATTTTCATAATGTTATTTGAAGCTTTATTAAATAGAGCTTTTTGTTTTGTTATATTTAGAACCTGAATCACACTTACTATTGTTTCTCATTACATTTCTCATAACTCATGAGATTCAAGAGATTCACAGTTTCAAATATCCAAGAACCAGCTTTGTCCTTGATTTTTTTTTAATTTTAGTATTACACAGCTTTAGGCATTTCATGCATCGTATCAGCCCGTAAATATTTATTGGGTACAAAATGAGCTACATTTGCCAATGACTGAACAAGAAAGAAAACCTAGGGGGTTTCAGTTTACCACAAGATGGTCCCCATCTGTAGAATGAAAAAAAAATTAGCAGTTTCACACACATGGCAATTCACTGCTGCAAACACGGTGATGGTGCCTCGGCGTTATTGTCCAGATTTGTATGATGTGTTTCACTTCAGTGAATATTGCTCCTCTAACTTTAATTTACTTCCATTGGAGCAGGTACAATTGTAACATTGAAGCAGGTCTTTTCAAAGTTTTAAAGTAAATTTATTATCAAAATATGTATACCACATACAATCTTGAGATTTTTCTTGGAGACAGCCACAATACAAAGACACAACAGAATCCACGGAAGACACCACACAAATACCCAATGTGATCAGTTGTGCAAATAACAAGTGAAGCCAGTCCAGGAGCCCGGCGGCTGCAAGGCAGCACTATTCCCGCTCACAGTGGAGCAGAACCAACATCCTAGCACCACCTGTCTGATGGTTTCAGTGAGAAGAGAGAGAGGGATGGGTCAGACCTGGGAAGGTGGGGCATGCTCGTGGGGGATCTCAGCCTCCAACACTTGCCCCCCTTTCCTTTAGAATTCCCAAAGTCTGCCACCAGTAGAGGCTTGTACCAGCAGTGCTATTTTATGCTATGCCTGTAATGTTATTGAGGAATTTACTACTAGACAGCAAAAAGACCACACAGACCTCACAGCTGGGAAATCCAACTGGTCACCTGGAGCGAGCGGTGAACAACTTCAAAATTAGTGAAGGATCTGCCCTGTAAGTCTTCAGAAGTGTAAAATAAGTGAAAGTATTTCCCATGTTTCTTCTAAATTAAGGCAGTTAATTTGTAGGTATTTTGGCATAATTTTCATGTCTATTAATGCCAATATAAACATTCAATATTTTTGTAACTTGCATTATTTATTTTATTCTTAACATGCACCAGATTTCATTCTTCTATCACTCAGTGATCACTGATCTAAATTAGTAGCAAATCAAATTAAAAGTTCTCATTTTGTTGCCAGATCCATAGCATAACCCTTTTTATTTCCTGTAATCTGCAGCAGTCCTCAACCGTCCTTAGTGTCCATGCTCTATCATTTCTTCTGCAGCAACCTCAATCCACCAGCACCTTCCAGGGCTTCAGCTCTGAAATTCCATTCCTACATTTTTCCAAGTCTCTATATCCTTTCCTCTTTCTACATCCGTCTGCAGAGAAGCATGTTCGGAAGCTGCACAGGTTATAGCAGTTATAGCAATAACTGTGTTAATTGTTGTTGGTTTACCACCTTTGTTGTCTAGTCCTGACGAGATTTTCTCTATCATTTCCTTTTTATTTAATAGAAAATGTTCTTGAAGTTAAAGCTTAATTTTTTTGAAAGTTAAACATTTCTTTAGAATCAAAGCTGCAGCCCAAAAGTTCCCACAATAGATAAAGACAGAATGAGAAAGACGTAAAGCTTGTACGATGTAGGGAGCAAGCTTTTGCCCATGCAGCTGGCTCCCCCCTCTTCACTCAGCAGATGAGTCAGCAGGAATGGTAGAAACCGATATCGCTTGCCACCAGAGGCATCATAGAAGTTGCTATTCAGTGTGAACTTAACGTAGGACTACAGCTCCAGATTTCTCCTTGGTATTTATTCCTGGAGCCTTCCCCATGAGTGGGTATACTGCAGGGCAGCAAAGGTTTGAGATCAGAGTTTTCCTTCTCCTAGATGAGCTTCCAACCATGACCGACGAGCCCCATCTGCCCTGTGTGACTGGTTTTTGAGGTGCCAGTAACCCAGCTTTGCCCCTTCTGTTAAACAGTTCTGCTGGGTTTAGTACCTAAGTCATATGTGAAGGCCAGAAGCTGTACTTGGTTGTCAGCGGCTGTTTAAGATGCATGTCATTGGGAGCATTTAATAGTAGTGGGAGCTTATCTCCATTACCACCCCCGGCTATAATAACCTTAAGGAACTACACTTAATCACACAAGTGATTATCTTGGTAACCAGGTCTGTCTTTCATGTTCTAGGAGAAGCCTTAGGCTTTTTATTTTAGCATGCTGATTGTTGAGGTTTGTCCCCTTTTTGTTGCATTTGTGTCTTTAAATAGTCTAAACAGATTAATCATGTCAAAGAGGAGTTATTTTTGTACTTGGCAAGGTAAGGCACAGTTGCAAACTTGGCATCCACATACTTGTGTCAGTTCACTAGCGACACTGCAGATTTAAGTTATTGTCTTTCGTGATCTTACTTTACCTTCTAATTAATGTAAGTTTGGGAAAATGTGATGTTTCAGTAAGCTGGTATATTTAGTACTGTTCAGAATTAGGAAGTTGTATATTATAATTGCAGTTATTACATTTTCTATAGTGTTGTGTGATCATGAAATGGAATTCAGGAACTTTGTCTTTAAAAAAACTCATTATCTGTGTCCAGCTGACATCAATCATTGTGGAAAAATGAATTGTTTGGATGTAAGTAGCTGATAACTTATGTATGTATTTCTGAATGTCTCCTTACTGATGCCAAAAGGAAGATAGTACAGGAACCTCAGGACTCACACCACCATATTCAGGAACAGTTCTTGAACCAGAGGGGATAACTTCACTAATTTTCACTTGACCCATTATTGAACTGTTCCCACAAACAATGGACTCACTTTCAAGGACTCTTCAATAGGTTCATCTCATCTCACGTTCTCAATATTTATTGCTTTTTTATTAAATTATTTTTTTCTTTCATTTTGTACTTGCGCTGTTGTCTTTTGCACACTGGTTTTCCACCTGTTGGTACGGTCTTTCATTGATTCTGTGATGGTTATTGAATTTATTGAGTATGCCCACAAGAAAATTAATCTCAGGGTTGTATGTGTAAACATATGTACTTTGATAATAATTTTTTTTTGAACTTCGAACTTGTGTTCCCTAAGACTTCAGATACTTCTTAGCTCAGTCTCTTCTATTTTCTGCACTTTCAAAGACGTAGTGTAGATGTCCTTGAGTAAATGCCTCAAAAGCCCATTTTCTCATGATGTGTCTCCTCTTTCATTATAAAGAAAGGTTCCATTGGATTTCTGATCGGATTTTACCCGTAAAACCATCTTATACGATACTCTTTTCATTTTGCAACCATGTTCAGAAATCTCCCCACATGCTTTACATATTTTCTAGAAAGTAGAATTTTACAGCTTTCATGAAATGTACTAGGGTAAGCTAGTTAAAGCATTAAAAGAAGTTCTGAAGCTCTGAAATTGTAAGTGATTACGGCAAAGTTATTACCAAGAAAAGAAACTTAAATGAATAATTTCTCCAGGGCAGTTGGTATATATCCTTCAACATTGCATATTTTCCTTCCTAGTCTGCTTTCTGTGAAAGAATATTTATCATTCAGCAGCAGGAAATATGTGGTTTTCTATGTTGAAGATTAGTTATTTTTTGTACCCTCTAGGTAAGCAGCAGTTACTAATTTTACTATGGCAGTTCAGTAGTGGATTTGGAAATGATTAATTTTTTTAATAGTTTTGATTTTACATTCTATCTAATGCGAAGTCAGAAAAAAATTTTATATTTTTTGTTAAGGTGGTGCTACTCCGAATCAGAAATGAGCGTACTGTGAGTTTTGCTAAGGGAATCAGATTGTACAAGCCCCACTACAGCCATATGAGTTTCAAAATTCACCCTACAGATTTCAGAAATCAGTATCTGAAATGTGTAGTTCTAGGTACCCACTATCAACTCATAAAATGAGTGAGTGAGTGAGTGTGTGTGTGTGTGTGTGTGTGTGTGTTCATGTTAATTCGGTGAGGGGTGTAAATCAGTAAACATTATTTATTACCACAAAACAATTTATGCCCTTGCATCTTGTTGACTGTGCTTTCTCTGTAATTGTAATCATTTATTCTGCATTCTGCTACTGTTTTCTCCTGTACTACCTAAATTTCTGATGTGATGAAATGATCTGTCTGGATAACTTGCAAATCAAATTTTTTGCTGTGACAATAATAAACCAATTTACCCATTTTCAGGTTGTAATATTGGCATCATCGTAATATAAGACGATAACAAAACATTGAAATTTCCTAGCATAGATTTAACTGGAATACTGAGGTTACTTACTGCCAGTGATCTAGCCTGCCTCGAGAGCTTGCACAGTTTTGCATTCCACTACGCCACAATCAAGAAAAGCTAATCCAAATGAACTCTTACAAATGCCCCAAAGACGAGCTCTCAGCTTTTAATGCTGCACAAGGTTATTGCAACCCCAAGCTCTTTGGCTCTAAAACAAAGTAATTTTATGTGGTTTGTAATTTGGTTATAAAAGTTTTAAGATGAAAAAGCTTTTCTTTGTTTCTTCCAATATTTGGCACTTGTAAATATTGCATCTTTTCCTTCCTGATTTGCTGTCTATAATAATACTTTAAACCCTTGGCTGCTCAGCATCTTAATGACATTTATCCTGAATATCTGGTGCCAGCTGCACAACTCCCTTGTCCATTCATCCCACCCCACTAATCTCCCTCCCTGCACTTATCCCTGCAAGCTTTGCCTGCCCATACACCTCCTCCCTCACCTCCATTCAGGACCCCAGGCAACGTTTCCATGTGAGGCAACACTTCATTTGTGAATCTGCTGAGGTTGTTTGTGTGTTCGGTGCTCCCGATGCAGCGGCCTCTATATTGGTGAGATCCTTCGTAAGTTGGGGGTCTGCTTCATCAAGCACCTCCGCTCCATCCACCAAAAGTGGAACTTCCTGGTGGTGGCCAAGCATCTTAATTCCAATTCTCATTCCCGTTCTGACACATTGGTCCATGCCTTCCTCTTGTGACATCCTCTTCCTCCACCTTAGGGTGGAGGAACAGCAGCTTATATTCCTTCTGGTAGCCTCCAATCTGATGGCATGAATATAAGTTTCTCTTTCTTGTAAACAAATTCCCCCCTCCACCTGTCCTCTATTCCCCACTTTGACCTCTTATCTCATCTGCCTATTTCTTCCCTCTTGGCCCCCCTCCTGCTCCTCAGTCTGAATTGCTGAGTTCCTCCAGCATTTGTGTGTGTTGCTCTGAATTTCCTGTATCTGCAGACTTTCTCATATGCATAAGCTGAATATATAATGCATATGGATTTTAGACTTGGGTCCTATCCCCAAGCTATCATTCCAAAATCCGAAACACTTCCCCGTCCCAAGCATTTTAGATGAGGGGTTCTTAACCAGTTGTTTGTCCCCTTTCTAAGGAACATAGAGAGGAGAGAAGCAAAATTATAACGTGAATGCATTATCTTAGTGCTTGAAGTAGCAAAGTGATATGTTGAATAAACATTTGTATATTTGTGTGATTTTTCTAACTAGATTATGAAAAAGCATAGCAGCAGGTTATTTGATCTTCATAAGCATTCGTCATGAGTGACGGGCATGAATTGTTTCTTCCAGCTCGGTTAATTTTCTGTGTAATTTGAAGAGGACAGAGGAAAACAATTTAAAATTATTATTCTGTGAATATTTCTAGGGAAAAAAATGCCTATCGTTTTGTTAATGTGTAATTTAAATCAGTGCTGACTTAATTTATTAAGATGGCAAA